>NC_090389.1:29098972-29398972 GCF_036365525.1 Heterodontus francisci
CAAGCCAAGGATGAGAAGGAGTCCAATGCCCATCCAACTGGTTAAGCCAAAGCCAGGGAAACACTTTGAGGAACAGAAAAAACATACAGTTGCGAAGGCACATGAAATAGCAAAACATTGCCAACATCATGGAGCCAAGAAGACCCACAGACGAGAGCAGTTCCAGAAAGTAAAGCTGAGTGTTGTAACTGTGGAAAAACTGGACACTATGGGAAGATGTACCACAGCAAAATTTCTGCACTTAAAGGTACAAAGCAGAAGACCTTCACACAAAGAGCAGTGAATCAAGTACAGTAGTACCCACAAGAGAAAGAACCAGGAAAGTTCTTGGGAGAAATCAGTAATCCAGACCAAGATTTCAGGACAGCAGACATCTACGTGAATGGACACCTCATAAATTTTAAGCTTGACACAGGGGCTAGTGTCACGGCTTTTTTTGACCAAGAGCCTTGGGTGAAGAGACACCTGCAACTGACAGATATACAGTTGCATTGCCCAGGTGGGACAGAATTGTGAATAAAGGGCAAACTCCAGGCAACTCTTCAGCATAGAGGCAGACAACCGTTAGAGACCTTCTATGTTTTACACAATCAAGAATCTTCTTTACTGAGCAGGGATGCATGCTTAGAACTTCAGTTGTTGGAAAAGGTAGCCAAAGTCAAGAAATAAAAAGGTAAACAATTCCTTATGATCACCAGCAGAATTACTCATGGGAAGGAAGGTAAGAACACAGCTTCCAGTATTGCCTCAACAGTTAAAGCTGGAATTGAAGACTCAAGACGAGAAAGCTGAAGAAAGAGAAATTTCCTGAAGAAGGAAACAAACCTGGAATTACAATAGGAGATTTTGAGCGAGAAGTTTACCCAAATTAAACAATGGTCAAAAAGTTTGGATACGTGACCTGGAAGGAGAAGGTACAGCAATCCAAAATCATGAGGACTATCAGCAATCCTTTGTTATATGAATGAGTGAAGGGAACATCCGAAGGAACCGGAGGAAAATCATTCCTATTCCGCAAAAGCAACAGCCAGTAATCCATCTGCAAGATCCAGATGAAGATGAACAAACCCAAACCGAATGGAATACTACATCCCGTAGAAGCGAAAAACCAAGTCAGCAACCCAGACTTCCTAGGAAGACTACTGATCGACCCAGACAGATTACAACCAGATCGGGGAGAGTTGTCAAACCTCCGATGAGACTGAATCTGTAAAGTCAGAGACTTGGGGGAAGAATGAATAGCAGAAAAGTCATAAATGTACATATGTTTGGAAAATTCTGGATAAAAACTTGCGGGGGTGGGGGGGAGGGGAAGATGCAGTATAAGGATGCAAAGGGTTAATACCAAAGACAGTGAGATCTCTCCCACTGTATTAGCGATGATTTAACAGTCACTTGAGATAAGCTTAAAAAGATACAGCAGCATGAATGATGCTAGCTTAGGTGGCTTATGGAGAGTGTATATAGTAACTGTAAATAATAAAGTTGTTAGTTAACCTTTACCAGAGTCTATGACTTGCTCTAGAACACCTTACAAGGCTATTACAAACCCAACAACGCAACAGTGACCAGACTAAATATTGTGTCTTCTTTAAGTACTTCAATGGATATTGTCCCAAAAGTTGTTTATTTTAATGCACAATTGTTCTAGACAACTGAACACAAACAGCTTGAAATAATTGTAGTAGCAGATGAGCAATTTTGACTCGTTTCTTTAGTGAAAAGGTACTCATAGAACTGGTACCTTGCTGACTTATGAACTTTGCCAGTGAATTCACCAAATAGGCAGGTCCTGTAAACATGTGTACTTCAATGCAATAATGTGCGTTTGTTAAGAGCTGTGCTGCGAAAGACATGAAAGTGGAAAAAGAGCTTCCTTATGAAAAAAACAGGCATTATATAAAAGAGATTTAAGTGCAATGTTTAAGTGTGAAAATGAAAGTTTTAGTAAATAGCTATGGGCAAAAGTGGATGGCCACCAAAAATGAGTGCTGGGATCACAATGTGAGATTTAACCCCTGCGCATTCATTCTGAAGTTCAAGAAAGGAGGGAGACAGAAGCAGGAAGCTGTAGCTCAGTTAGCCTAACAGCAATCATTGGGAAAATGCTAGAATCCGTTATTAAAGAAGTAGCAGCAGGACATTTAGAAAATCAGGTGGAGCCAACATGGTTTTATGAAACAAAAATCATGTTTGACAAAATGACAATGTTTGGGGATGTAACAAGCAAGGTGGATAAAGGGGAAGTAATAGATGTAGTGTATTTGGATTTTCAAAAGCCATTTGATAAGCTGCCACATAAAATGTTACTACACAAGAGCTCATGGTGTTGGGGGTGATATATTAGCATGGATAGAGGATTGGCTAACAAACAGGAAACAGAGTCGGGATAAATGGGGCATTTTCAGGTTGGCAAACTGTAACTAGTGGAGTGCGACAGGAATCGGTGCTGGGGCCTCAACTATTTACGATTTATATTAATGACTTGGATGAAGGAGACCAAGTGTACTGTAGGCAAATTTGCAGATGATACAAGGGATAGGTAGGAAATCAAGTTATGAGGAAGGCACAAAGTGAGTGGACAAAAATTTGACAGATGGAGTATAATGTGAGAAAATGTGAGGTGGTCCATTTTGGCAGGAAGAATAGACAAGCAGAACATTATTTACGTTGGGAGAGACTGCAAAATGCTGCAGTACAGAGGGATCTGGGTATCCTTGTACACGAACCACAAAAAGTTAGCATGCAGGTAGAGAAAGTAATTAGGAAGGCAAATGGAATATTAGCATTTATTGCAAGGGATATGGAGTATAAAAGTAGGCAAGTCTTGCTACAACTGTGCAGGGCATTGGTGAGACCGCACTTACAGTACTGCGTAAATTTTGGTCCCCTTAAGAAGCAACTTACTTGCATTGGAAGCAGTTCAGAGAACATTCACTAGGTTGATTCCTTGGATGAAGTATTGTCTTATGAGGAAAGACTGAGTAGGTTGGACCTATGCTCATTGGAGTTTAGAAGAATGAGAGGTGATTTTATTGAAACATAAAAGATTCTGAGGGGGCTTGACAGGGTTGAGGATGTTTCCTCTCACAGGGAAATTTAGAATTAGGGGGCACAGTTTCAAAATAAAGATCTCCCATTTAAGACAGCGATGAGAAGGATTTTCTCTCAGAAGGTCGTTAATCTTTGGAATTCTCTTCCCCAGAGAGCAATTGAGGCTGAATTATTGAATATATTCAAGGCTTAGTTAGGCAGATTTTTGATCTACAAGGGAGTCAAGGGTTATGGGGGGGGGGGGGGGCAGGCAGGAAAGTGAAGTTAAGGCCACAGTCAGATCAGCCATGACCTTATTGAATGGCAGAGCAGGCTCAGGGGCTAAATGGCCTACTCCTGCTACTATTACTTATGATCATATGATCTTACAACAGCATGCAAACATTGTGTTGCCTGCTCATTTACATGATTGCAGCACGCAGCCAGGGTTAAATGCGCTGTTGAATGGCTGTGCTCTGAGCATGGTGTGCAAAATCATGAGGCCAGCACCAGTTAATATCTGAGCTACAAGCAAGTTAGTGTAGGGTTAGAGAGATGAATGCGTGACTCAAAGACTGGGGTAGGAGAAATGGGTTTCGATTCATGGGGCACTGGCAGTAGCACAGGGGAAAGTGGGAGTTGTACCTGAACTGTGCTGTGAACAGTGTTCTGGACAGTTGTATAACTAAGGCTGTAGAGCGGGCTTTAAACTAAATAGTGAGGGGGAAGGATTCATGTGAGACAAGATGTAGTAAATCAAAGGGAAATGAGGTAATAGAGCAGGGCAGCGATTTGGGTAATGATAACCAGAGTGTGGCAGAAGGGACAGAGCTTACAAACTCAAGAGTGCACCAGCAGTTAAGGCCAGAGATTGCATAATGGTAAAAAGACAGAGTTAAAGGCTCTGTATCTGAATGCGCACAACATTCGTAACAAAATGGATGATTTGTTAGCATAGATAGAAAACATGGTTGCAAGGTGACCAAGGCTGGGGCCTCAATATTGAAGGGTATTTGATATTTTGGAAAGACAGAAAGCTAGGAAAAGGTGGTGGAGTCGCTCTGTTAATTAAGGTTGTCATTAGTACAGTTACAAGAGATGACCTTAGCTCGAAAGAGCAGGATGTAAAATCAGTTTGGGTAGAGATAAGAAACAGGAAAGGGGAGAGGTCATTGTGGGAGTAGTTTATAGGCTCGCCAACAGTTGCTACACGGTAGGACAGTATTCAGGAAGAAATACATAGGGCATGCAAGAAAGGTACCACAATAGTCATGGATGATTTTAATCCACATGTAGATTGGGTGAATCAGAATGGCAAAAGGTAGCCTGGAAGATGAGTTAATAGAGTGCATTCAGGACAATTTCTTAGAGTAGTACATTCTACAGCCAACCAGAGAGCAGGCTATTTTAGACCTGGTAATATGGAATGAGACAGGATTAATTAATAACCTCATGGTAAAGAGCCTCTACGTGACAGAGAATTTCACAGTCAGTCTGAAGGGGAGATGTGTGGGTCTCAGACTAGTGTTTTAAACCTAAGTAAAGATAATTACAAGGGTATGAAGGCAATGCTAGCTAAAGTGAGCTGGTAAACTAGGTTAAAAGGTAGGATAGTCAAGATGCGGTGGCAGACCTTTAAGGAGATATTTAATAACTCAAAGATATACATTAGTGAGAAAGAAAGATTCTTTGAGAAGGATGCATCATCTGTGGCTAAATAAGGAAATTAAAGTTAGTATCAAATTGAAAGAAACACTGTACAAATCTGCAAAGATTAATGGTAGGTCAGAAGATTGGACAGATTTTAAGAACCAGCAAAGAATAACGAAAAAAAATTAAGGGGGAGAAAGTACAGTATGAGAGAAAACTAGTTAGTAATATAAAAACAAATACTAAGAGTTTCTACAAGTATTTAAATAGGAAAAGAGTAACTAAAGCTAGTGTTGGCCCTCTCGGGAGTGAGTCTGGGGAATTGACAATGGCAGAGGTATTGAACAGGGTATTTTCTGTCTGTTTTCACTGTGGTAGACTTAGAAAACTTCCAAAAGATGCTTGAAAATCAAGAGGTGAAAGGGAGGGAGGGACCCAAAACAATCACCATCACCAGGGAAAAGGTGCTGGGAAAACTATTAGACTGAAAGGCTGACAAGTCCCCAGAACCAGATGGCATGCATCATAGGGTCTTAAAAGAAGTGGCTGTAGAGAGAGTAGAGGCTTTGAATATAATCTTCCAAAATTCTTTAGATTCCTGCAGATTGGAAAGTAGCAAATGTAACACTTTTATTCAAGAAAGGAGGGAGATAGGAAGCAGGAAACTATAGGCCACTTAGCCCAACATTGGTCATAGGGAAATTGCTAGAATCCATTGTTCAGGAGGTTTTAGCAAAATACTTAGAAAATCATAATGGATCGGACAGAGTCAACATGGTTTTGTAAAAGGGTAATCGTGTTTGAAAAATGTATTACAGTTCTTCGAGGAAGTAACAAACAAGGTGGATAAAAGAGGACCTGTAGATATGATGTACTTAGATTTCCAAAAGGCATTTGATAAGCTGCCACATCCAAGGTTACTACACAAGATAAGATCGCATGGTGTAGGGGGTAACATATTAACATGGATGAAGAACTGGTTAGCCAACAAGAAGCAGAGAGTAGTGATAAATGGGTCTTTTCGGGTTGGCAAGCTGTACCTAGTGGCATGCCACAGGGATCAGTGCTGGGGCTTCAACTATTTACAATCTACATGACTTGGATGAAGGGACCAAAAGTATGGTAGCTAAGTTTGCCGATAATACCAAGATAGGAAGGAAAGGAAGCTGTCAAGAGGATATAAAGAGTCTACAAAGGGATATAGATAGGTTAAGTGAGTGGGCAAAAATTTAGCAGATGGAGTATAATGTGGAAAATGCGAACTTTGAAAATGCCCACTTTGAGAGGAAGAATAGAAAAGCTGTATACTATTTAAATGGAGCGCGATTATAGAACTTGGTGGTACAGAGGGATCTGGGTATCCTGGTACATGAATCACAAGTAGCAAGTATGCAGGTACAGCAAGTGATTGGGAAGGCAAATGCAATGTTGGCATTTATTGCAAGGGAAATAGAGTATAAAAGTAAGGAAGTTTTACTGCAGCCATACAGGATCTTGGTGAGAACACATCTGGATTACTGTGTACAGTTTTGGTCTCCTTATTTGAAAAAGGATATAATTGCATTGGAGCAGTTCACAGAAGGTTCACATATGGGTGGAGATCAGAAATAAAAAAGGGACCTCCTTAATGTAACGGAGATATCGCACACACGGATCGGGATTTTATCTGGGCAACGGAGTCTCTACCACCAGCTAAAGGGCCGAGAGTACCATGTTGTCTCCGCTGGGGAAGGCCTGCCAAATCAAGTGCCAATTCAGCACATAAGTGCTCAGCAGCGGGCCTTCCTCGGGATCAAGGGCCCCAATGACAGAAGTCCCACCTGCTGACAGCAGTAGCCACTCAGAGGCTGGCACCTCTAAAGCAGCAGCATCACCATGGAGATGGTGGCTGTTGCTGGTACAGCACCCACCCAAGGCCTAGGAGCAACGTTGGACCCAGTCCACATGTAGGTCAGGGTGGGAGGTCCTGTGGGGCAGGGGTCGTAGGAAAGGGAGGTATAGTGGGGATCCGCAGCAAGGGCAGGGGGTGGCTCTCAGCGGGCACCCCCTTCCCAATGCCAGGTCCCTCATTCAGGCACTGGGTGCCTTTTAACAAGGGACCCTAATCACCTGCACCCCCACCCCGGTAAGCAACCCGCATGGGTTTGCTTGGTATGCTCCCTGATCAGCAACAGGCCCACCCGCCCCTGGGCTAATTCTGGTGGAGGCAGGTTGAGGCCTTTAATTGGGCATTAATTGTTCATTTAAGGTCCTCAATTGGCCACCCCACCCCCAGATTTAATTTGGGTGGACTGGAAGGTGGTGGGGTCTCCCTGCCACCATCTCGCCAGATTATATGCTCTTCTCGCCTCCAAAGGTGCCATTGGGTGGGGAGGGGGTTGGGGGGAGCATTAAATTTCCCGACTGCTCTGGCTTAGGTGGAGGTAGGAGATTTGCTCCCTGAAGACACTGTGAATATGGTTTCATGCCGAGAGCCCTTCTCCCCCTCCTTCTGCATCGAGCAGCTTGCCCTCCTCAGTGTTATTTCTGCTCATTCTCCCTGTCACGTTGCATGCCAAGGGGGTTAGAAACTACAGCATCCACGACTGGAAGAAAGTGGTCTCAGCAGAACCCGAACCCTTGAAGTGATATATATGTCCTTCATGGAGGTGTGGAGGTGTCATGCCACTTCCTGCAGACTTCTTCGACTTTAGGTAGCAGTACAAACCTCCAAGCACTTCTAACTCAGCAACAGCTAGTAGAAATCAATGAGCAACTAACCTGAAAATGGTTGATGATCCCTTTTATTAGCACTGTTGGGGCTCCTTTCTGCTGCTTAATGCATGTAGAGCTGTGAGAGGCTAAGAAAGGGCACTAGCTGGGGCACAGAGGTTGAAAATAGCACCGCTAGTGTCAAATCATTCTGATCTACCAATGCTGCATACTTCCAACATATGTTCTCAGCTCCTGCACAACACAAAATGGTATCAGATGCTTCCCGTGCTGCCCAGACAATTTTGGACCCAAAATGGCACCTATTTCGCCCAAAATACGGGCGCTACGCAACTGAATTTGGCAGCCACCATGTCTTGTGGCATTTCTGTAATTACCTTCTGAACTAATATGCTGCTCCAATTTATATCTGATTATACTTCAATAAATCAATGATTGCAATAGAGCATTACTGTTTACTTGAATTCTGAGCAGGGTATACTTAGTCATCCTTAAACAGACACCAATTTGCAACCTCAGAATATTTTCAGGATATGGACTAACCATATACAATATACATACAGGTAGCCAAACAACCTTTATTCTTCTCACTAGCAGTCAGCTGTAATTTTTAACAAATGTACATCGTGGTTTAATATCATATATATACAGCTTTTGAAAAGTATTTATATAATTTTCTGGCACAAAGCTCTGTAGTTGCCCTACCAACATCCTGATCTGACCAATAAATATACTGAATGCCAAGATCGCTCAGAGAAGGCCAAGTTACCAAACATCTCCATCATGCATCAAAAACATCATGTCATATAATTTTGGTTACCAGTTCTGTTATCTTACCCTTTTACCCAACACGCACACATATTTTTGCTCAACTTTAGAAACATCTGAAATCTATTATCTCAATTTTAGCAGTCTCCATTAGGACACCTGAAATCACTGCAGTCTACCTTCAACAGGTCATCAATAACTCCTTAAATTGTCAGCAATTTAGAAGATTTCAGCACCAAAACTATTTGGGAGCATCTTTCTAATTGTAAACATTTCATTTCTAGCCAGTTGAGATCTGTAACAACATAGAACAGCATGTTATGATATTTATAACCCTTTGAATTAGTCCTACCTCTACCAGATGTGGAGTTGGATTGAAGCCACACATGTTGCACACTTGGACTTTGCATTCAGTGCAGTTGTTAAAATTGGGAGACTGACTTGATCCCACATTCAGTTCTGTTTTACATAGAGGGCACAATACTTTGGGTTTGGTCACTTCTTTCTGTTGAATGACTGGCTCTGGTTTTCCTTGTTTAAATGTAGAGACACCTTCAGTTTTAACTTGCATTCTGGCTGTTGAACCCTGCAATTTCGAGCTCATTTCTGTGCTTTGATCACTGAAAACTATTTTTGGAGCCTGTTTAGCTGCAGACCCTTTAGCAGGTGATTGCTGACTTTGTGATGTCTGTTCTGGCTGAGTGGAAATAAGGCTGGTGGCCTGGTTTAAAAGGGAAGTTCCAAACCCGAAGAGTTTACCAGTAATGCCCTCCTGCTCTTGGGACATATTGGAGGGATGTGCTGGTGCTCTTGCCGGTGAACCATCTGCTGTCCGCCTTTGTTCTGCAGGGGAAGGCCGAGTTTGCTGGCTCTGACCAATAGGCCTGGTTGCCTCAGATTGGGCAACCGGCTGCAGTTGGGAAACCGGGTGCGGTTGGGATTGATTAGCTGTTGGCCCCTGCTGCTCACGTTGACTGGGTTGCACCTTGATCTCGGGTTTATTTTGTGCACCAGATGGCACTTTAGGAAGCTCCCTTTTCACTGGTGTAGTCCTGCCCTGTTGGGGGACAGGATCTGCTTGAGGCTGTTGCTGCGGTTTTGCTTGCGTTTCTGTTTGGGCCTGGTGTGATGGGGAGTGTAGCTGCTGCTGACTTTTGGAGCGTGGTGCAGTAGTCATGTCCATTCCCAGAGCTCTCTGCATCTGACAGTTTAAGCACAACCATTCTTCTACCTACAAAATAAAAGAAAAAGAATATTGTTACATCATCTGAAATTAGAGTAGCCAAACATTTTTTGTAATCTCAAATCATAATGCATCACATTACTGATTACCACAAAAAATTACTCTACTTAAACTGTCCGTTGAATTTTTGTCCTCAAAATGTAGGATGCTGGTGCTACAAAATGGAACATTTCCTTTTCTTTTGCCCAAACGTCAGCATCAGGCACTTACTCCTCCAAACTAGATATAACAAGTTAGTCAAAATAACAAACACCTTACAGTGAGCTATCAATCATTGCCTTGATCAACACATTTGTTTAGCCAGTTTTGGTCTCCAGAAAAAGAAGTGCCCTGCAAAATTTATATGATGAGTTTATACACCAGTGATGCAAGAATGTATTGATATCACACAATGCATCTGCAAACAAAAATGTTTTCCAAAATTGCATATGAAGACAATGCCCTTTAATCCAAGCATGCAATGTAACATTTCTGTTTTACAGAGCTTTAAATAAACACTGAATTATCATTCAGCCATCCACAGTTCACTTGATTGCATTAGGCTGAAAGTCATTTCAATTAATTCCGTTGGAACCAGTAACGAGAATAGTCATCCATCCCATCAGTCTGTGGTGGATTTGAACCTAGGTATAGAAATGAAAGGACAGGGTTCCAACCCAGTATGCCAACCAATTCATTACCGATCATTTCAACATAAACAAACAGCTGGCTCTGAATGGGGGGTGGGGGTGGAATGGAGAGACTGGCAAGTATGTTGTTTGTGAAAGCAGTCCTTTCATCGCTGAAACTTAGATTCAAAGCAGCTCAAGAAAGTATCTTTCCAGTAACCAAAGATACCAAGTGATAAGTACAGTCTAAACCAATTTTCCAGTAGATGGACAGTTTACACACAACCTCCAGAATAACACACAGCATTATTTGACTTTGATCTACTAGCCATCTGTTATGTTACATCTGATCTGAAAATCAGTGATAACATTACTGTGCAAAGAAAGAAGGACAAACTTCCTCTCCAGATAACCTCACCCCTCAGTTTTGATGAAAGCTGGTGTTTACAGCACAAGGTATGAAAATAGTTCTGAAAATACCTGGAAAAGTAAAAGGAGGTTCATTAAGCATTAAAAGCCTGTTAAAAGAAATGAAATGAATAATAAGCTCCAATTTTAATTCATTGTAAAAACTAACCACAAAATATCATTCACTAACAAAAAATGTGAAGGAGGAAAGGACTTTATTAAATAATTAGGAAGAAGTGGTTATAAGGCAAAAGAACATAACTGTACTTAATGAAAAATGGAACCCAAAAGTCAAAACTCATCAGCAACTGATCCTATGCTTATTTGTATATGAAAGACAAATCACCCCCTCCCCTCCCAATCAAAAAGTAAGAGAGTTGGGGCCGGGGGTTCAATTGGCTAAAATGTGCAAACTGACCCCAGCCTGCCACGCACACTACTACATTAGGTTTAACAGCAGTGGGTTTGGGGCCATCGATTAGCCCACTATGGAGAGGCAGGTCAGTGACAATATTTAAATAAGGTTGTGCTCCTCAGATTTTGTGAGCTATCTGCATTTAATGGCTGCAGGCCAGGACTTAGGGAACACCAGCAGCTGAAGAAAGGTGAGGACTGCCAGGTGCTGCAGGTTAAGTGCTCTTCCAGCATTACTTGTGGGGCAGAAGTAGCAGTGCTTCCTCCTCGACCTGTCAAGCAAACCTTCTGCCTCAATTTCCACCTTCCCCCAATTTGCAATCTCACCCTCACTCCCTCCTCGCTGAGACGACCCACCAACCCCCAATCTTCTGATTGCTGGCAACCATCCCAAGTGACCACGGAATGCGGCCTTATACTGAAGGCCCTCCCACATAACAGCCGGCTACCGGGTGGGAACAAAACTAAAAAATTCTAATGGCGTTCTGTCATCAAATTCATCAGGATCTCTGCATTTCCAGTATTTCCAGGTTGCCCAATCGTGGACATAGACCCCTGCTCCCTCCCCGCCTCCCCATAAATATAATGGCCTAAATCTCAAAAGGCATTAATTCACACCAACTTTTAACATTCCACACAGTATATACAAGAAATACTTGCCCATTTGTAGCTCTCAGAAATATCTTCAAGCACTTTCCACTCAAACCTGCTTTGAGGTGTCTAACCATTTGATAGCCATTTTGCATGCAACAAGACGCAAACAGCAATGTGATTAATGACCAATTTGGTTGAGGGAGGAATGTTAGCCATCACACTGGAAAACTCCCTGTTCTTTGAATTGCAACTTACACGTGAGTCACTTGAAAAACCAAGTGATCAAGAAAAACAGTGTACCATCTCATCCAAAGATCACTTCCTCCAATGAAGCTTCAGCCAACATATATATTTACCTGTAATGATAGCTAAGAGCCATCATTCTCAAAAGACAGTCAATTGCCAAAACATTCTTCATATTTTCTTCTCACTCAGTGAGGCCCTTTGTACATAAAAGGAAACATACCCATTTATTGTAACTCTTAGAATGTTTTTGGCTTTTGTAGTACAAAGAAGTGTGAAGTGGTAGATTTTGGTAGGAAGAACGTGGAGCGGCAGTACAAAATAAAGGACATAATTCTAAAACGGGTGAAGGAGCAGAGGAATCTGATGGTATATGTGCATAAATCGTTGAAGGTGGCAGGACAGATTGAGAAAGTGATTAATAAGGCATGTGGGATCTTGGCCTTCATAAATAGAGGCATAGAGAACAAAAGCAAGGAAGTTGTGGTGAACCTTCATAGAACACTGGGTTGGCCTCACTGGAGTACTGTGCCTACTTCTGGGCACCACACTTTAGGAAGGATGTGAAGGCATTAAAGAAGGTGCAAAATAGATTTAGGAGAATGATTCCAAGGATTGAGGACTTTAGTTGTGTGGATAGATTGGAGAAGCTGGAGCTGTTCTCCTTAGATGGGAGAAGGTTGAGATTTAATAGAGGTGTTCAAAAATCATGATGAGTCTAGACAGAGTATATAGGGAGAAACCACCCTTATTGGCAGAAGGGTCGAGAACCAGAGGACACTGATTTAAGGTGAATGGCAAAAGAACCAAAGGCAAAATGAGGAAAATCCTTTTTACGCAACATGTAGTCAGAATCTGGAATGCACTGCCTGAGAGTGTGTTGGAGACGGATTCAATCATGACTTTCAAAAGAAATTGGATAATTTGCTGAAGAGAAAAAAAATTGCAGGGGTATTGGGAAAGGGCAGGGGCTTAGTACTAGTGGAGTTACTCTTACAGGTGGCCAGCAAAGACACAAAAGACTAAATAGTCCCCTTCTCTGATGTAACCACTCTATGATTCTATTCTAAGAATAAGCATTTTTTTCCAATCCTCAACACAGACATTTTAGAGCCAGCTGTCACAATACGCTGTCCCATGCCACTCCTATGATTATTCTTGCCTCATTAAACACGTTTAAAAGCAAAAATTAAAAAATTCTGGAGAAAAAAATCAGGACAGGATCCACATAAATGCAAGTATGAAAAAATATAGTAGAAAAAGCTGGAGACCCGATGCAATTATTTTTACAGATGTTTCAGAAGAAGTACTGTGAATCTGTTTAACAACCAGCAAATGGCCAGCATCAATCAGTCCAAATTATCGCAATTATAGTCCAAATTGCTGCAGCAAGTAATTTAGGGAACACAGTTTATTTGCTTGCTAATCACAATTATTGGCTCTGCTACAGGATTAAAAACCACAGTGCTTGTGTGCAAGGTCTAGTCAGCAGATGGAAAGCCCCAAACTGAAGTGTGAACTCATTGCTCTTTTTTCAAATAGCATGAAAAAGGATGGCAAATGTTGGAAATCTGAAATAGAAACAGAAAGTACAGCAAATATACAACAGGTCTCTCAGAATCAGTATCTGGATGAAAAAACAATGGCTCTGATCCTATTTATAACTGAAACATTAATATTAACCAACATTAATCTGAAAAAATTAATGTTTTGAGTATAAACATAATCAGAAACATTGTTTTTGCCTTCATGTGCTGATAGAAAATCCTGCAAGTCTGCTTTTATGCTTTAGTGAGGCTGTTCAAATACTGACGACTATAATATTCTTTCAGGGCACAATTTAGGAACTACTTGAATTTCAATTCAACAGTTTGACTCTGTCTCAAGCCTTTTGACCATATTAAAATCCAGCATAAAATCCAAATATGTGTATAATTCATTAAAGTAGAGACTGTCGATGTTAATTTACATAGATGCAAGATAAGTTACTTAAACCTTTTTGCACTCCATTTGCATACATTCAGCATATACAAAGGATGGGATAAAAAGTGTCCAGCACTGGTGCCAATTCAATTTAAAATAATTGTCATGCTCACGGGAAGTGCAGCGATGGAAATACAAAGATAAACTGAAGAGTTATAAAAAAAATCAAGTTAAAATGACTGGTACACTTGCCTTCAACACGATTGAGGACAAAGTCACATAACATACCTTCCCCTGCAATTAAATATACATCCATGTCTGCTAGAACTGAAACTCATTAAACCATCTGCATTGAAGTTAAACAGCTCATCACACATGAATGAGAGCTATCCACAAGTCTTTTTCTTTCTTCTTTCTTTTGGGCCTCCTTATCTCGAGAGACAATGGATATGCGCCTGGAGGTGGTCAGTGGTTTGTGGAGCAGCGCCTGGAGTGGCTATAAAGGCCAATTCTGGAGTGACAGGCTCTTCCACAGGTGCTGCAGAGAAATTTGTTTGTTGGGGCTGTTGCACAGTTGGCTCTCCCCTTGCGCCTCTGTCTTTTTTCCTGCCAACTACTAAGTCTCTTCGACTCGCCACAATTTAGCCCTGTCTTTATGGCTGCCCGCCAGCTCTGGCGAATGCTGGCAACTGACTCCCACGACTTGTGATCAATGTCACACGATTTCATGTCGCGTTTGCAGACGTCTTTATAGCGGAGACATGGACGGCCGGTGGGTCTGATACCAGTGAGCTAAAACACAAGTGATCCACAAGTGAGCTAAAACAAAGGCATCAGCAGATGCTCTGTCTCCAGCTATAAACTCTACAATGAGGTGTGAGCATTCCTCAACTTAGAACATAGAACATAGAACAGTACAGCACAGTACAGGCCCTTCGGCCCACGATGTTGTGCCGAACCTTTAAACTACTCTAAGATCAAACTAACTACCTACCCTTCATTCTACTATCATCCATGTACCTATCCAAGAGTCGCTTAAATGCCCCTAATGTATCTGCTTCTACTACCACCGCTGGCAGCGCATTCCACGCACCCACCACTCTCTGTGTAAAGAACCTACCTCTGACATCTCCCCGAAACCTTCTTCCAATCACCTTAAAATTATGCCCCCTGGTGATAGCCCTTTCCACCCTGGGAAAAGGTCTCTGACTATCCACTCTATCTATGCCTCTCATCATCTTGTACCCCTCTATCAAGTCACCTCTCATCCTTCTTCGCTCCAATGAGAAAAGCCCTAGCTCCCTCAATCTCTCTTCGTAGGACATGCCCTCCAGTCCAGGCAGCATCCTGGTAAATCTCCTCTGCACCCTCTCTAAAGCTTCCACATCCTTCCTATAATGAGGCGACCAGAACTGAACACAATATTCCAAGCGTGGTCGAACCAGGGCCTTATAGAGCTGCAGCGTAACCTTGCGGCTCTTAAACTCAATCCCCCTGTTAATGAAAGCCAACACACCATACGCCTTCTTAACAACCCTATCAACTTGGGTGGCAACTTTGAGCGATCTATGGACATGGACCCCAAGATCCCTCTGTTCCTCCACACGACCAAGAATCTTGTCTTTAAGCCTGTATTCCGCATTCAAATTCGACCTTCCAAAATGAATCACTTCACACTTTTCCATGTTGAACTCCATCTGCCACTTCTCAGCCCAGCTCTGCATCCTGTCAATGTCCCGTTGCAACCTACAACAGCCTTCCACACTATCCACAACTCCAGCAACCTTCGTGTCATCGGCAAACTTGCTAACCCAGCCTTCCACTTCCTCATCCAAGTCATTTATAAAAATCACAAACAGCAGAGGTCCCAGAACAGATCCTTGTGGAACACCACTGGTCACCGAGCTCCATGCTGAATACTTTCTATCTACTACCACCCTCTGACTTCTATGGGCCAGCCAATTTTGTATCCAGACAGCCAACTTTCCCTGAATCCCATGCCTCCTTACTTTCTGAATGAGCCTACCATGGGGAACCTTATCAAACGCCTTGCTAAAATCCATATATACCACATCCACTGCTCTTCCTTCATCAATGTGTTTTGTCACATCCTCAAAGAATTCAATAAGACTTGTGAGGCATGACCTGCCCCTCACAAAGCCATGCTGACTGTCTCTAATCAAACCATGCTTTTCCAAATAATCATAAATCCTGTCTCTCAGAATCCTCTCCAATAATTTGCCCACTACCGACGTAAGACTGACTGTTCTATAATTCCCAGGGTTATCCCTATTCCCTTTCTTGAACAAGGGAACAACATTTGCCACCCTCCAATCATCCGGTACTACTCCAGTGGACGGTGAAGACACAAAGATCATCGCCAAAGGCGCAGCAATCTCTTCCCTCGCTTCCCGTAATATCCTTGGGTATATCCCGTCTGGCCCCGGGGACTTATCTGTCCTCATATCATTCAAATTTCCAGCACATCCTCCCTCTTAACCTCAACCTGTTCGAGCATATCAGCCTGTTCCACGCTGTCCTCACAAACGACCAGGTCCCTCTCACTAGTGAATACTGAAGCAAAGTATTCATTTAGGACCTCCCCTACCTCCTCCGACTTCAAGCACAAGTTCCCTCCACTATCCCTGATCGGCCCTACCCTCACTCTGGCCATCCTCTTGTTCCTCACATAAGTGTAGAACGCCTTGGGATTTTCCTTAATCCTACCCGCCAAGACTTTTTCATGTCCCCTTCTAGCTCTCCTAAGTCCATTCTTCAGTTCCTTCCTGGCTACCTTGTAACCCTCTACAGCCCGGTCTGATCTTTGCTTCCTCAACCTTAAGTAAGCTTCCTTCTTCCTCTTGACTAGCTGTTCCACATCTCTTGTCATCCAAGGTTCCTTCACCCTACCATCCCTTTCCTGCCTCATCGGGCCAAACCTATCCAGCAGTCGCAGCAAGTGCTCCCTGAACAACCTCCACATTTCTGTTGTGCATTTCCCAGAGAACATCTGTTCCCAATTTATGCTCCCCAGTTCCTGCCTAATAGCATTGTAATTCCCCCTCCCCCAATTAAATATTTTCCCATCCCGTCTGCTCCTGTCCCTCTCCATGACTATAGTAAAGGTCAGGGAGTTGTGATCACTATCACCGAAATGCTCTCCCACCGAGATATCTGCCACCTGGCCTGGTTTGTTGCCAAGCACCAAATCCAACATAGTCTCCCCTCTAGTCGGCCTATTTACATATTGAGTCAGGAAACCTTCCTGGACACACCTGACAAAAACTGCTCGATCCAAACTATTTGCACTAAGGAGGTTCCAATCAATATTAGGGAAGTTGAAGTCACCCATGACAACAATCCTGTTACTTCTGCACCTTTCCAAAATCTGCCTCCCAATCTGTTCCTCCATGTCTCTGTTGCTATTGGGGGGTCTATAGAAAACTCCCAACAAAGTGACTGCTCCTTTCCTGTTTCTGACTTCCACCAATAATGACTCAGTAGACAAACCCTCCTCGACGACCTCCCTTTCTGCAGCTGTGATACTATCCCTGATTAACAATGCCACTCCCCCACCTCTTTTACCTCCCTCCCTATTCCTTTTGAAATATCTAAACCCTGGAACATCCAACATCCATTCCTGCCCCTGTGATATCCACGTCTCCGTAATGGCCACAACATCGTAGCTCCAAGTACTGATCCATGCTCTAAGTTCATCACCCTTATTTCTGACACTTCTTGCGTTAAAATAGACGCACTTCAACCCATCATACTGGCTGCAACTTTGTCGTGTCAACTGTCTAATCTTCCTCACAGACTCTCTGCACTCGGTATCTGCCTGTTCAACAGCTACCCCATCCACTGATCCGTGGCTCCGGTTCCCATCCCCCTGCCAAACTAGTTTAAACCCTTGGGCCGGGATAAGAAGCTATTGCATAGCCCCTCAGAAACCAGAGCCTAAAGTCATTTTATGAATTTACCTTTAAAGGTAATCTTTTTAGAGAAGAAAGGAAGTCATCAGTCAACAAAACATCAAGATCAGTCTGGGATTTCCAGCCAGGGTGAGAATATCAAAAGCCATCTTTAATTTCAGCACAAGGCTGAGAGAGAAAGAGATCAATTCCAGCTAAAACAGTTCAACCCTGAGACATGTTGGCAACCAACAGCAGCAGAGAAATAAGAGTGTCATCTGAACAAGTCTTCCAGCTGTGAAAATTGAACTAAGAAATACTAGTATAGTCTTCAAACTGAAATGTTGACTACCAGGAGACTTCAGCAACCCAGCAAGGGCAAGACGACCAGCAAACAGGCCTGCAAGTTTAAAACTTACCTTCCAAGAGGATCCATCAGATTGTTTTCCCCCGAAAAACAGCAAACATTTACACCCCGAGCTCTTAACACCTCTTACCCTTTACCTTCTATCTTTTCTTGAGTGTGCATTGGAGTTAGGAGCAGCCGCATGGTTCCGGCGGATGCTCCCGCTCAGTCGGCGGCTCCGCGCTGTTTCCACGAGGACCTTCCCTGCGGCTCCAGCTCGACTCCCGGGTCCCGATCCCAGTGGTGGTGCATCATTGTTGGGGGGGACGATAGTGGGAGCTGGTGAGGTGTTTTGTTGCCTGCAACCCCTCCCCCCCACCCCCTTCGCACCCCCTTCCAAGCTCACCCCTCCCCCTCACACCCCTCTCCCCTGCAGCTCCCTTCCCAGCTCCACACCATCTTCCCCTCGCACCCCCTTCCCCGCCCCCTCCCCCCAACCTGCTCCCACCGGAATCCACCTACCCCTGTGTAGGGGCCCTAACAACCCCACTGCCTTGTGGGCATCTTGGGAGAGACCAAGGCTAAGGGAGTAAACCTTAACAGAAAATCCGGAGCGGAGCCCCGAAGGCGGTCATGTGTCACCTTTGGCATGTTTCCGGCAGTTCTTGCAGCCACACCAGTGCCAAATGTCATGCTCTGCACTCCTTTGGACCCCACCAGGAAGGCCGAGAGGGGAGTTTTGATGCTTGGGCAACTCACAACCTCCATACGTCCGCCCAGGCATGCACCATGGAGAGGTCACTCCATAGTCGCCTCACAGCATGAGAGTTTATGCATGCGTGGGTGATGTTGCAAGCATTTTGGGCGATTATTCATAGAGTCATAGAGAGATACAGCACCGAAACACGCCCTTCGGCCCAACGAGTCTGTGCCGACCATGAACCACCCATTTATACTAATCCTACATTAATCCCATTACCCTCTCACATCCCCACCTTCCCTCAATTCTCATACCACCTACCTACACTGGGGGCAATTTACAATGGCCAATTTATCGATCAACCCACAAGTCTTTGGCATGGAGGAGGAAACCGGAGCACCCGGAGGAAACCCATGCAGTCACAGGGAGAACTCGCAAACAGGCAGTACCCAGAAACGAACACGGGTCACTGGAGGTGTAAGGCTGCGGTGCTAACCACTGCGCCACTGTGCAACTTATTGTTTAATAAATATTTAATCTTCTGCTGTAAACTCACAAGAAAACCTGTCACTGTCTATTTGATCAACAAAACACATGGGCTAAAATGCTAATTTAAACAAAACACTACCTGTGGTCAGTCGGGAGGTGACCAGTGGAAACCAGCCACGCCATTTCCCACCTGTCATAACATAATCCATCACTAAAATTAACCCTTTCTAAAGAAAATAACATGTTTCATGAACTCAGAATATCACTTCACTGCCGAAGTACTTTTGAAAGGGCGGCACAGTGGCGCAGTAGGGCGGTACAGTGGCGCAGTGGTTAGCACTGCAGCCTCACAGCTCCAGAGACCCAGGTTCAATTCTGGGTACTGCCTGTGTGGAGTTTGCAAGGTCTCCCTGTGTCTGCGTGGGTTTCCTCCGGGTGCTCCGGTTTCCTCCCACAGCCAAAAGACTTGCAGGTTGATAGGTAAATTGGCCATTATAAATTGCCCCTAGTATAGGTAGGTGGTAGGGGAATATAGGGACAGGTGAGGATGTGGTAGGAATATGGGATTAGTGTAGGATTAGTATAAATGGGTGGTTAATGGTCGGCACAGACTCGGTGGGCCGAAGGGCCTGTTTCAGTGCTGTATCTCTAAAATCTAAATCTAAAAAATCTAAATGTAGGCAAATGCAGCAGCAAGTTTGCACTCTTCAAAATGTCTAAACCCAGCTGTTTCTTGAGCGCCCTCTCCTCCTTTAACTCAACTAACTCCCACCTCTGTCCAAGTTTCTGGTCACTCCTCCTAATATTATCGTGTGTCTTAGCCTCCATTTTATTGTTGATTATGCCTCTGATTTATATAATGCCTTATTTTCTGTAGCCCACATTTCTCCAACATAGAGAAAACTTTAAACCTAAGAGTTCAAGTAGCCATTATTGCTGTGACAGCCAACCAACCATTTCACCAAACCATTATTTATGCAACAGCTGGAATGAAGTGTTCGGAATCTGTAACATAATCTATCCATTCAGATAAGGGCCCTGAATATCTCGAGTTTCAGCATAACAGTTCAACTCCAATTCAAGCCATTTTACCATATTAAAATGCAAAATATTTGTCTAATTCAATGAAGTAGAGAATGCCAATATTAATTTGTGTAGATGCTAGATCAGTTTCTTGAACCTTTTTATATCAGTTCAAGACAATAAATGCCAAGCTTACAGAAAGTGATGATGGTTACTGCTAGAAAGTACCAGAAAATTACACAAGTGGCTCCTTCATATATTTATAACTGGATATTGAAGATTCCATTAGAATGGGTTTGTAATTGCATACCAAGAAGTCAGGTCTTGTAACTTGAAGACACAAGATCAGAAGATGTAAAGTAATATCTTGTTTTCTTATAGCCCCAAGACAACCAAATCTGTACAGTGCGGTTAGTAACCCCAGGAACAACAGGGGACTTGCTGCTTTTTATTTATCAGTCCTAAGTGAGAGGGACTAAAAAATGAATACCTTACAATGAGTCGCATTAAGATATTTTTCTCAGTTAAATAGCAAAAGCAAAAAAATGCAGGCAATAAAATATTACCCAAATATCTCAGCAATATATGGAACAATTTACTACTCGGACGAGAAAGTCAACCAAGGAACACTGAAGGCAAAGTAACCATGGAGAATTTCTGCAGCGCTTGCTGTAGATCATGCATACTGCAGCCACACTGCACTGTTGATGGAGGGGGTGGATGCTGAGTCCAGTGGGAAGAGGACTGATCAAACACACTGCTTTGTCCTGTATGATTTTGAGCTTCTTGACCATTGTTGCAGCTGCACCCATCCAGGAAAGCGATGACTATTTGATCATACCCTTCACTTGAGCCTTGTAGATGTGATGAGTGAACAAAGCAGACTGCAGCATTAAGAACCTTATACCAACTTGAGCACTTAGCAGGGAGATATTTTGCAGAATTTCAACTTGAGTAGTTAACTCACTGGGGTACCAGAAGGTTAATGGTTAATTTCTGCTTAATATGGTCTTAACTGATTTCAGCCTGTGTAGCAGTAGAGGCACAATTGACATCTACTCTTGGTTTAGGGAACAGAAAGATCGAGTAGATCTCCCAATGTTGACTATGAATTGTAAACTGTTTGAACAGAACTGGGTTTGGCTGTAACATTCTCATGGTTGAGTTTCTTGGCCACAAGCATTGCCTTAACTCACTCACAAATAATGGCTATTTGGCACAGTACTGGAAAGTGCCTACTGGCCATATCCCAGCATAAATTAATGTCTTTAGGAAGGGGGAAAAATAATGTATTGGATTTTTCCTGCCCAGAATTGGGACACTCCATTACACTCGTCCCTTGTGATCCAAACTCAATAACTCTGAATTATCCAAGAATCTCAATTTTAGTAACAAGAGATTGCTTGCTCAACCTGCAATAGGCAACCCCCAGAATGTTCAACTTGGTATCCAATGGTTTTTAACTTGCTTTCAACTTTCTTTTGCTTTCCAGTAAGAAGAGGGCGGCACAGTGGTGCAGTGGTTAGCACCGCAGCCTCACAGCTCCAGGGACCTGGGTTTGATTCCGGGTACTGCCTGTGCGGAGTTTGCAAGTTCGCCCTGTGTCTGCGTGGGTTTTCGCCGGGTGCTCCGGTTTCCTCCCACATCCAAAGACTTGCAGGTAATAGAAATTGGCTGTTGTAAATTGCCCCTAGTGTAGGGTGGTGATAGAGAATATGGGATTACTGTAGGGTTAGTATAAATGGGTGGTTGTTGGTTGGCACAGACTCGGTGGGCCAAAGGGCCTGTTTCAGTGCTGTATCTCTAAATAAACAAACATTAATCATATCTATAACATTATCTAAAAGGACTCATGATAATTATCTTTTACTACTATACATGCGCATCAATATAAATTTGGTAATGGTGATATTTTAAAAATACAAACCATGCTGTATGCCATATTTGCCTACATTACACAATGGTGATTATCTAAGTACTTCACTAGCTGTGAAGTGCTTTGGGCTGTCCTATGGTCATGAAAGTTCATTCTTTCATTTCTCTGACTCATCCCTCATTTCTCCTCTCTGTCATATCAATAGGCTCTAAATTTCCTGCAGTATTCTTCAGCTAGCTACAAGGAGGACAAAATCTCTCTTTCCAATTTTTCCTTCGCTTTCTCATAGGATCATTGCTGCATCAGGAATTAATCAGCATGGAGACAATCAAACTTGCATCCCAACAGCCACAGTGACATTCAGTAATGGTCTGAGCTGTTACACCACCTTACATCTCTTTCAATTAAAAATATATTGAGGGACTGGGCAGCTCATCAAAACACCCTTTTCATCCTTGAGAGCTGGATTTAAATTTCTTGCTTCCTGTTTGTAAGGATCCTAACTGTTCAGTTTCAAAACATTTCCCCACAGTAATAATCATACATCACAATAACTGTCATTGAACAGCAAAAGTGGGCACCCTCACTCAAACCACAAGGATGGACGATGTGGAGGAGAAAGGAAGTCCAAATATGATATCGTACGTGGTGTCCAAGAGTTTGGCGTAGAGGAAATTATGAAGGCAGCGTTGAGTGAGCATCACTCTGCACCGTCCTCACTACATAACTTAACCGCGAGTGCCTGAAAAAGTCGTGTTCCATTCCCCAGAACAAACATCCTTGATTTGTTGAGCACAAAACTTCAACATTTAAAATATATAAAAATCCACGCATTGCAACAAATATCCAACCAGCTTCCATTTCTCAAAAACTACTGATATTATTTCCATCTACTTAGACACAAATTTGTCACAAAGGTCAATGTGCAACGATGAAGTGGTGAATTTTCTAAGTGGATAACTTCAGGAATTCAGCATGCAGAGATTTACCAATAAAATGTAAACAGCCCTTGAAACATACCTAATTTTAATTTGGCAAAAAGGTTATAATATTTGTGCTTGGATAGCACTATCTTTGCATTAAAAACTCTCAAATTACTTTTGAAGTGCAGTGATTATCATGCAGAATAAAAGTGCTACTCGAGTGCAAAATTGGTTTTAAAATTATTGACAAGGATAACAACTTGGATTTATATAGTGGCGTTTGAAGTAGTAAAATTCCCAAGGCCCTTCACAGGAGCATTATCAAACAAAACTTGACACGAGCCACATAAGGAGATATTATGGCTGATGGTCAAAGATGTAGGTTTTAAGGAGCATCTTGAATGAGAAAAGGGAGGAAGAGAGGTGAAGAGCTTAACACCTTGGCAGCTGAAGGTACTGTCACCAATAGTGCAGTGATTAAAAGAAGAATTATCAAAAAGGTCAGAACTGGAGGAGTGCAAGTGTCTCAGAGATTGAGGATTGGAGGAGATTACAGAGATAGGGAGGAGTGAAGCTATGGAGGCATTTACAAACAAGGATGAGAATTTTAAAAACTAGGTCATTGCATAACTGGGCATCAATTTGGTCAGCAACCAAAGAATCATGGTTGACTGGGACTTGCTGCTAGTTAGGACACAGGCAGCAGAGGTTTTGATGAGCTCAACTTGACAAAGGGTAGAATGTGGGAGGGTGGCCAGAAGGGTGTTGGAATAGTCAAGTCCACAGGTAACAAAGACACGGGTGAGGGTTTCAGCACCAGATGAGCTGTGGGGGGGAATTGGGGCGGGTTGCTCGGGCAGAGTCATGCGATGTTAGAGGTAGAAATAGGTAGTCTTAATGATGGTGTGGTAACGTGGTCGGTAGCTCACCTCGGGGTTAAATATGACACCAATATTGAGACATGGGCAAGATGGCTCCTGGGCTGCAAGCTCCCTAGGAAGCTCCCTTGCTGTTCATCTCTATCCATGGCCATCTGCTCCCATTCTTAGTGTTTTCTCCCCCAATCTACCCTCTTAAACCTTTTAAACTCCCCTGGCTCTTTAATCAGTTCATTTTAGCCCTAACTACAAGCTAACAGCTAGTTTAGGTTACCTGGGCCCACTGCCCTCCCCCAGCCATACCTGCTCTTTGTTTTCTCAATGAAATTGAACGTAATCCGGACGAAACTGCAAAGTACAGCTGGTGATACTTTGATCTCCGATCCTGCTGTCTACACCGTCCAGAGTGTCCGCGGCCATGGCGTGCGATAACTCCATTGCAGAGAAGAAGGAGCAGCGGGACCCTAGGGAAATAAGTCTATCACAGAGGGGAAGCCCCGAACACGCAAAAAGCCATGAACGGCTCCTCGGCCGCAACTTCAAAGCACCCACGGGAGATGGTTCGGAAAGCATCAGCGCACTGTCGGCAATGCTGGTACCGGCGCCCGAGGATGTCGCTCACCTCCCAAAGGACGCGGATGAGCTTTCCAGGCGTCGATGGTGGGAACTGAGGAAATGGATTATTACCTGCATCCCCTTTCCCCCTATTCCCCTTCCACCCCCCCACTTCCCCTTCCCAGCTCCACTCTCTCAGCCCACCCCCACCCCAATACCCCCGTCACAACCCCTTCCCAGCATCCCCCTCACACCATCTTCCCCCTGCAACCCCCTCTACCCCCTTACAGCCCCCTTCCCAGCTCCCCCTCGCACCCCCTTCCCTCCACCCCTCCCCCTCGCACCCCCTCCTCCCAACGGCATCCTCCTACACTTGTGTAGGGGCCCTAACAACCCCACTGCCTTGTGGGCATCTCGGGAGAGACCAAGGCGAAGGGAGTAAACCCTAACAGAAAATCCGGAGCGGAACCCCGTAGGCGGTCATGTGTCACCTTTGGCATGTTTCCGGCAGTTCCTGCAACCATACCGGTGCCAAACGTCGTGCTCTGCACTCCTTTGGACCCCACCAGAAAGGTTGAGAGGGGGGGTTTGACACTTGGGCAACTCTCAATCTCCATACATGCGCCCAGGCATGCGCCATGGAGAGGTCATTCCGTAGTCGCCTCACAGCGACTGAAACAACACGGAAGGCAACAGTTACGGGTTATAAGTCCAGCTAAATTGGCGTAGAAATTGGGCGCTACGGGTTGCCTTTGTCGTTGGGAGATGTCATCGCACCTCACTGGACAGCTACCGCCCACCTCAAACCGGGCAGCCCCCGGTCAATAAGGTTCTGTCCCGCCACAGTCCACCTGCTTCAATGGGTGCTTGGAGCTCAGGGTCATTGACCGAAAAGTGGACTGCAACACCGCACCAAACAGCACGACAAAAAAAGGAAAAGAAGGTACCAGCCCTTCGCTTTGCAAGCTGGAATGTCAGAACTGTGTGTCCTGGCCTGTCGGAAGACCTTACACAAATCAACGATTCTTGGAACCGCCATCATTAACAACGAGCTCAGTAGACTCAATGTAGACATTGCAGCACTTCAGGAGACACGCCTCCCTGCGAGTGGATCTCCAGCAGAGCAAGACTACACCTTCTTCTGGCATGGCAGGGATCCTGAAGAACCAAGACAGCATGGAGTGGGCTTCGCCATCAGAAACTCCTTGCTCAGCATAATAGAGCCTCCCTCAAATGACTCGGAACGCATACTGTCCATCCGACTGCTCACCACCTCTGGTCCAGTACACCTACTCAGCATCTATGCTCCAACACTCTGCTCCCCACCTGAAGCTAAAGATCAGTTCTACGAGAAATTCCATAATATCATTAGTAGCATCCCCAACACCGAACACCTGTTCCTGCTGGGGGACTTTAATGCCAGGGTTGGGGCCGACCATGACTCATGGCCCTCCTGCTGTGGGCGCTATGGCGTTGGAAGGATGAATGAGAATGGGCAGAGACTGCTTGAGTTGTGTACCTATCATAACTTCTGCATCACCAACTCGTTCTTTCACACTAAACTCTGTCACCAGGTTTCATGGAGGCACCCAAGATCGCGTCGTTGGCACCAGCTGGACCTCATCGTCACAAGGCGAGCCTCCTTAAACAGTGTTCAAATCACACGCAGCTTCCACAGTGCGGACTGCGACACCGACCACTCCCTGGTGTGCAGCAAGGTTAGACTCAAACCAAAGAAGTTGCATCATTCCAAGCAGAAGGGCCACCCGCGCATCAACACGAGCAGAATTTCTCATCCACAGCTGTTACAAAAATTTCCAAATTCACTTGTAACAGCCCTTCAAAACACTCCCACAGGGGATGCTGAGACCAAGTGGGCCCACATCAGAGACACCATCAATGAGTCAGCTTTGACCACCTATGGCAAATGTGCGAAGAGGAATGCAGACTGGTTTCAATCTCATATTGAAGAGCTAGAACCTGTCGTAGCCGCTAAGTGCATTGCACTGTTGAACTACAAGAAAGCCCCCAGCGAGTTAACATCCGTAGCACTTAAAGCAGCCAGGAGCACTGCACAAAGAACAGCCAGGCGCTGTGCAAATGACTACTGGCAACACCTATGCAGTCATATTCAGCTGGCCTCAGACACCTGAAACATCAGAGGAATGTACGATGGCATTAAGAGAACTTTTGGGCCAACCATCAAGAAGATCGCCCCCCCTCAAATCTAAATCAGGGGACATAATCACTGACCAACGCAAGCAAATGGACCGCTGGGTTGAGCACTACCTAGAACTGTACTCGAGGGAGAATTGATCACTGAGACTGCCCTCAATGCAGCCCAGCCTCTACCAGTCATGGATGAGCTGGACGTACAGCCAACAAAATCGGAACTCAGTGATGCCACTGATTCTCTAGCCAGCGAAAAAGCCCCTGGGAAGGACAGCATTACCCCTGAAATAATCAAGAGTGCCAAGCCTGCTATACTCTCAGCACTACATGAACTGCTTTGCCTGTGCTGGGACGAGGGAGCAGTACCTCAGGACATGCACGATGCCAATATCATCACCCTCTATAAAAACAAAGGTGACCGCGGTGACTGCAACAACTACCGTGGAATCTCCCTGCTCAGCATAGTGGGGAAAGTCTTTGCTCGAGTCGCTTTAAACAGGCTCCAGAAGCTGGCCGAGCGTGTCTACCCTGAGGCACAGTGTGGGTTTCGTGCAGAAAGATCATCCATTGACATGCTGTTCTCCCTTCGTCAGATACAGGAGAAATGCCGCGAACAACAGATGCCCCTCTACATTGCTTTCATTGATCTCACCAAAGCCTTTGACCTCGTCAGTAGACGTGGTCTCTTCAGACTACTAGAAAAGATTGGATGTCCACCAAAGCTACTAAGTATCATCACCTCATTCCATGACAATATGAAAGGCACAATTCAACATAGCGGCACCTCATCAGACCCCTTTCCTATCCTGAGTGGCATGAAACAGGGCTGTGTTCTCGCACCCACACTTTTTGGGATTTTTTTCTCCCTGCTGCTCTCACATGCGTTCAAGTCTTCAGAAGAAGGAATTTTCCTCCACACAAGATCAGGGTGCAGGTTGTTCAACCTTGCCCCTCAAAGAGCGAAGTCCAAAGTACGGAAAGTCCTCATCAGGGAACTCCTCTTTGCTGACGATGCTGCTTTAACATCTCACACTGAAGAATGTCTGCAGAGTCTCATCAACAGGTTTGCGGATGCCTGCAACGAATTTGGCCTAACCATCAGCCTCAAGAAAACGAACATCATGGGACAGGACGTCAGAAATGCTCCATCCATCAATATTGGCGACCACGCTCTGGAAGTGGTTCAAGAGTCCACCTACCCAGGTTCAACTATCACCAGTAACCTGTCTCCAGATGCAGAAATCAACAAGCGCATGGGAAAGGCTTCCACTGCTATGTCCAGACTGGCCAAGAGAGTGTGGGAAAATGGCGCACTGACACGGAACACAAAAGTCCGAGTGTTTCAAGCCTGTGTCCTCAGTACCTTGCTATATGGCAGCGAGGCCTGGACAACATATGTCAGCCAAGAGCGACGTCTCAATTCATTCCATCTTCGCTGCCTCCGGAGAATACTTGGCATCAGGTGGCAGGACCGTATCTCCAACACAGAAGTCTTCGAGGCGGCCAACATCCCCAGCTTATACACACTACTGAGTCAGCGGAGCTTGAGACGGCTTGGCCATGTGAGCCACATGGAAGACAGCAGGATCCCCAAAGACACATTGTACAGAGAGCCCGCCACTGGTATCAGACCCACCGGCTGTCCATGTCTCCGCTTTAAAGACATCTGCAAACGCGACATGAAGTCCTGTGACATTGATCACAAGTCGTGGGAGTCAGTTGCCAGCGTTCGCCAGAGCTGGCGGGCAGCCATAAAGGCGAGGCTAAAGTGTGGCAAGTCGAAGAGACTTAGCAGTTGGCAGGAAAAAAGACAGAAGCGCAAGGGGAGAGCCAACTGTGTAACAGCCCCGACAAACAAATTTTTCTGCAGCACCTGTGGAAGAGCCTGTCACTCTAGAATTGGCCTTTATAGCCACTCCAGGTGCTGCTCCACACACCACTGACCACCTCCAGGCGCTTACCCATTGTCTCTCGAGATAAGGAGGCCAAAGAAGAAGAATATTGAGACAGTCTGGTTCAGCCTTAGACAGTTGTGAGGGACAGGAATGGAGTGGGTAGTTCGAGAATGTAGTTTGTAGCAGGCACAAAAGACAATGGCTTCAACCTTCCTAATATTTAGTTGGAGTAAATTGCTGCTCATTCAGTACTGGATGTCGCTCGAGCAATCTGACAATTTAGAGACAGTGGCAGGGTTGAGAGAGGTGTTGGTGAGGTCAAATAGGTGTTGTCAGTTGTCGGAACTGATGCAGTGTATTCGAATCGTGTTGCTGAGGGTACACCAGAGATAACTGTGCGGGAGTGGGAAAAGAAGCCATTGCATGTGATTCTGTTGTTTTGACTTGATAGATAAGAATGGAACAAGGCCAGTGCAGTCTCACCAGCAGGACAACAGTGGCGAGGCATTGGAGCAGCATGATGTAGTCAACATTTCAAAAGTTGCAGATAGGTTGAGAAAGATGAGGAGGAAAAGTTTACCTTTTCACAGTCACATAAGATGTCCTTTATGACTTCGGCAAGAGCCATTTCGACATTGCAGCAGAGATGGAAACCTGATTGGAAGGATCCAAGGGTTGGTTTCTTGAGAGCAGATTTGAAAGAGAGAGAAGCAGTACCTAAGTAGACAGAACACTATTAATAGGAGGCTGAAAGGGATGAGGGCTGATTAACAGTTTAGTGGGCATAGGATCGAGTGGGGTCTCATGGGCAGTATGAGCTCAGAAGGCACGAGGGGAGACAGGAGAGAGAGACAAGATAAAGATGCATGTTCAGGGCGAGGATAGAGGGGAAATCTTAGAGGTACTTTGGCCCAGTGGGCTAAGGAAAACGAGGGAAGCAGCAGAGGCAACAGGTAGAATGGTCTCAAGCTTAGCAACGAAGAAAATCGATGAGCTCCTCACGCTTGTTCGAGACAAGTTCTCCAAGTTCATAGACAGGTGTGGCGAGTAAGTGAATTGCAGAAGCTATTTGAAGGGTAGAGTATTGGAGGAGGCATTGATGGAGGTATTTCCTCGGGATTGAAGATCCAGGAGGTGTACAGATTCTGGTTTTTTTTATTCATTCATGGGACGTGGGCGTCGCTGGCCAGTCCAGCATTTATTGCCCATCCGTAACTGCCCTCGAGAAGGTGGTGGTGAGCTGCCTTCTTGAACCGCTGCAGTCCATGTGGGGTAGGTATGCCCAAAGTGCTGTTAGGAAGGGAGTTCCAGGATTTTGACCCAGCAACTGTGAAGGAAAGGCGATATAGTTCCAAGCCAGGATGGTGTGTGAGTTGGAGGGGAATTTGCAGGTGGTGGTGTTCCCATGCATTTGCTGCCCTTGTCCTTCTAGTTGGTAGAGGTCACGGGTTTGGAAGGTGCTGTCGAAGGAGCCTTGGTGCATTGCTGCAGTGCATCTTGTAGATGGTACACACTGCTGCCACTGTGCGTCGGTGGTGGAGGGAGTGAATGTTTGTAGATGGGGTGCCAATCAAGCGGGTTACTTTGTCCTGGATGGTGTCGAGCTTCCTGAGTGTTGTTGGAGCTGCACCCATCCAGGCAAGTGGAGAGTATTCCATCACACTCCTGATTTGTGCCTTGTAGATGGTGGACAGGCTTTGGGGAGTCAGGAGGTGAGTTACTCACCACAGGATTCCTAGCCTCTGACCTGCTCTTGTAGCCACGGTATTTATATGGCTACTCCAGTTCAGTTTCTGGTCAATGGTAGCCCCTAGGATGTTGATAGTGGGGGGGATTCAGCGATGGTAATGCCATTGAATGTCAAGGGGAGATGGTCATTGCCTGGCACTTGTGTGGCGCTAATGTTACTTGCCACTTATCAGCCCAAGCCTGGATATTGTCCAGGTCTTGCTGCATTTCTACACGGACTGCTTCAGTATCTGAGGAGTCACAAATGGTGCTGAAAATTGTGTAATCATCAGCGAACTTCCCCACTTCTGACCTTATGATTGAAGGAATGAAGCAGCTGAAGATGGTTGGGCCTAGGACACTACCCTGAGGAACTCCTGCATTGATGTCCTGGAGCTCAGATGATTGACCTCCAACAACCACAACCATTTTCCTTTGCGCTAGGTATGACTCCAGCCCTTTTGTCCATGTTTGAACAAAGGCTGTAATGAGGTCAGGAGCTGAGTGGCCCTGACGGAACCCAAACTGAGCGTCACTGAGCAGGTTATTGCTAAGCAAGTGCCGCTTGATGGCACTGTTGATGACACCTTCCATCACTTTACTGATGATTGAGAGTAGGCAGTAATTGGCCGGGTTGGATTTGTCCTGCTTTTTGTGTACAAGACATACCTGGGCAATTTTCCACATTGCAGGTTAGATGCCAGTGTTGTAGCTGTACTGGAACAGCTTGGCCAGGGGCGCGGCAGGTTCTGGAACACAAGTCTTCAGTACTATTGCCGGAATATTGTCAGGACCCATAGCCTTTGCAGTATCCAGTTCCTTCAGTCATTCCTTGATATCACGCGGAGTGATTCGAATTGGCTAAAGTCTGGCATCTATGATGCTGGGTACGTCAGGAGGAGGCGGAGATGGATCATCAACTCGGCCCTTTTGGCTGAAGATTGTTGCAAATGCTTCTGCCTTGTCTTTTGCACTGATGTGCTGGGCTCCCCCATCATTGAGGATGGGGATATTTGTGGAGTCACCTCCTCCAGTTAGTTGTTTAATTGTCCACCACCATTCATGACTGGATGTGGCATGATTGCAGAGCTTAGTTCTGATCCGTTGGTTATGGGATCGCTTAGCTCTTTCTATCGCATGCTGCTCACGCAGTTTGGCACGCAGCTAGTCCTGTGTTGTAGCTTCATCACGTTGACACCTCATTTTGAGGTATGCCTGGTGCTGCTCCTGGCATGCCCTCCTGTACTCTTCATTGAACCAGGGTTGGTCTCCTGGCTTGATGGTAATGGTAGAGTGGGGGATATGCTGGGCCACGAGGTTACAGACTGTGGTTGAGTATAATTCTGCTGCTGCTGATGGCCCACAGCGCCTCATGGATGCCCAGTTTTGCACTGCTAGATCTGTTCAAAATCTATCCCATTTAGCAAGGTGATAGTGCCACACAACACGAAGGAGGGTATCCTCAATGTGAAGGCGGGACTTCGTCTCCACAATGACTGTGCGGTGGTCTCTCCTACCAATACTGTCATGGACAGATGCATCTGCGACAGGCAGATTAGTGAGGACGAGGTCAAGTATGTTTTCCCCTCTTGTTGGTTCCCTCACCACCTGCCGCATACCCAGTCTAGCAGATATGTCCTTTAGGACTCGGCCAGCTCGGTCAGTAGTGGTGCTACCGAGCCACTCTTGGTGATGGACATTGAAGTCCCCCACCCAGAGTACATTCTGTGCCCTTGCCACCCTCAGTGCTTCCTCCAAGCGCTGTTCAACATGGAGGAGTACTGACTCAACAGCTGAGGGAGGGCGGTAGGTGGTAATCAGCAGGAGGTTTTCTTGTCCACGTTTGACCTGATGCCGCCACCTCTGGTGGGTCTGTACTGCCGGTGGGAAAGGACATACCCAGGGATGGTGATAGCAGTGTCTGGGACATTGTCTGTTAGGTATGATCCCGTGAGTATGACTATGTCAGGCTGTTGCTTGACTAGTCTGTGGGATAGCTTTCCCAACTTTGGCACAAGCCCCCAGATGTTAGTAAGGAGGACTGTGCAGGATCGACGGGCCTGGGTTTGCCATTGTCGTTTCCGATGCCTCGGTCGATGCCGGGTGGTCTGTCCGGTTTCATTCCTTTTTATTGACTTCGTAGCGGTTAGATACAACTGAGTGGCTTGCTGGGCCATTTCAGAGAGCATGTAAGAGTCAACCACATTGCTGTAGGTCTGGAGTCACATGTAGGCCACACCAGGTATGGATGGCAGATTTCCTTCTCTAAAGGACATTAGTGAACCAGGTGCGTTTTTATAACAATCGACAATGGTTTCATGGCCAACATTAGACTGGCTTTTAATTCCAGATTTATTAATTGAATTCAAATTCCACCTTCTGCAGTGGTGGGATTTGAACCCATGTCCCCAGAGGGATACCCTGGGTCTCTGTGTTACTAGTCCAGTGACAATACCACTATGCCACCGCCTCCCCTTGCGGGGGCAGAAATAAAATGGTGAAGTTGGAGGTCTCCACAAGATCCGGAAGCAATGGAGAAATGTACTTTGGCACAGGAAAGTGAATCTCTGGCAAAAACCAGACTGAGTTGAAGCTGAAAAACCAGCAGAACCAGTAGGCCAATCATAGGCTCAGCACTGGTGCAGGAAGGGCTGTAAACTGATCAAAGTAACTTTAAAATCTAAGCAACAGAGCAGCAGATCAGAGGCACAGTCCGGCACAGAAATGTAATCTTGAGGTCCAGAGAAATCAGAGAGTTTGGAAGCCAAATTTGAGAAAAGGTCCAGTGCTCACTGAGGACGGCAGAGAGCAGGTATGGCTGGGAGATAGGCAGTGGCAGCTTAAACTAGCAGTCAGCTTGTAGTTAGGGCTAAAGTGGACCTACTATTAGATTCAGGACAACTTAAACAGTGGAAGAGCAGAGATTGGGGGAGGAGGGCAACAGAAGACAGCAGATGGCCAAGGACAAAGGTGCAGAGTAAGGAGCTCTAGAGAGAGCTAACCATCCAGGCATCTTGAAAGACATACAAAACAGAAGAAGCTTAAAGATTGGAAATCTGAGTTTAGACAAAAAGAGACATCTGCTGTATCCTAACAGCACACTTGAATGTGTGAGCTACTTTGTGTCCCTGCTTTACCCAAACTGAAAGATTACTTATTGTCCATTCTGATGCAATAGAAATTTGACAAATGTCCATAGCCTCTGTTAAAGCTGAATAATAGAACACCGATTGATTGCTTCATTCATAAGTTTAAAAAAAATATTTTACAATTCTGCTTTCACCCATCACAGCAACTGAACAAATAGGAATAAAATTCTAGAACTGGAAGCACCGGTAGTTGTGGGTAATTAGACCAAAGCAATTGTCAAAACGTGGCTCCCCGAAACGATGATGTGAATTCAACATGTAGGGGCACAGGTTGTCCAAGACTGGCACAATGGCTCCAATATTTATGGGGAGGGTGCGGGGTAGACTAAAAAAATGCAGCTAGGGAGGGGATGTTTGATCATTTAGCATTTTTTTATTCCGTTTTCCATCTGGCAGCCGACTAAATTAACAGCCTAGCCAACGGCCGCGAGGCAACACCAGCGGCAGGAGGCTGCAGCCTTGGACCCTTGGGGATGGTTCCCAATTTGCAGGGAAGAGAGAGGTTGCAATCCACAGGTTGGGGTTGGTGGGGGTGGGGGGGGGGGAAGCATGTAGGGAGAATTCGCTGCGATAGGCTTGGGGAGAAAGTGGAAAAGGAGGAGATTTTCAGGGGGAGGACAAAGGCTTCCTTTGAAGGGCCAGGAAAAATACTCCTGCTTCTCCTGGCCCACAAGGAATGCTGGAAAAGGGGGCTAATACGGAGGCCAATAACAGGGGTAAATCTCATATGTTCAAGAACATCTGAAAGTTAACTTTACTAATGAGGCTAGAATTAAAAATAGGCAGAGGACAGGGTCAACAATTGAGGCTGACTACATGTTCCTGGAGCAGGAAAATGGAATGCATCAACATCTGATATGATTAGTTGCTATAATTACGAGTCCTGTAGATTTCAGTATCAGTAAGGTGTGTAATATTTATACTTTGTGTCAGTCATGAGATAGTGTTTCAGTAATTTTTGTATTGGAGTAATAACTGAAACACTATCACGTTTATGCTGCAGCTGGATTGCACTGAACATAAAACTGCACTCCTCTCCCAGACTATCCATATAACATCAGATTTACTAGTTTGAAAAGAGAAGTGAACATAAGTGTGTAATGATAGGAACTAATTTTGCACAGGGAGAATATGAAAGAGGTCTCCAAGTAACAATTGAGTTGTCGCTAGCAATATCAAGGCAATGTGGGGCAGTAAAAAATAGAAAGCAAATACAACTTTGGGATATACAGCCAAAAATTGGGGTCTATACCACACTGGAGTGCAATTTATAATTTTGGCCTCTTTGCTGCATAGTAATGAGTATAGAAGAAAAAAGGGCAACAAGAATGATTAAGTGTAATGAGATGGCCCATGAGGAAATACATAAGATTAAGTTCTACAGTCTGTAAAAGCAGTGGGAGGGGGGAGAAAGAGAGAAACCTCATGAAGGTTTTGCAAATTTTAAAATGGCATAGATAAGATTGCTATTTTTAGTCAAGATGTCTCTTAATTTTACTAAGATAAGGGAAGAAAAAAAAAAGAAGTTACATTTATATAGTGTTATGCATGTGCTCAGAATGTCCCAAGGTTCTTCAAGGCCACTGAAATCTTGTTGAGGTCTGGTCACCACTGTAATGTAGCAGAAAATAGTAGCCAAACTGCACAAAGTAAATAAATAGATGACTAGATATACTATTTTGGTGGTGCTGGTTAAGTGAGTAATGTCCACCAGGACACTGGGAGTGCTCCTCTACTCTTTTTTGAATTTTGCCACGAACAGGTGGAGTGGGCCTTAATTTCACATCTTATCTGAAAGATCGCATTCAGTGCAGAATTCTCTTAGTGGTGCCCTAAAATGTCATCCTAAATGTAACACTCATGTCTCTGCTGTAGGGCTGGAACTTTTTGAACCAGAGGCAAATTTTGCTTTTTCTCTTCCTGTCTCAGCATCCATTTCTTTACACCTATTTGCAAAGTACCTTAGATTTTACATTAGAGGTATTGAATAAATGCAAGTTGTTCCTTTTCATCTAAAAAATAAAAACTGTACACTGATTTAGAAAACTTTATGCTTAATCAGTACATTGCTGAAATGATTAATTAAAATGCTTAAATAATAAAATTTTACATTATACACACAGGGAGTTGGTGCATCATGCATGGTATCCTCAGTGCTTTATGGAGCTTACTTTAGCCATGTACACAATTCGAGAGACTGATTGTATGCTCAATATTAATGTTACCCATGGGAATACAGAAAATCAAGCCCTCCTCATGCCAAACAGAAAAAATAACCAGAACAACTTTTTGCCTGGTTTCACCACAATTTTGGAGTTGTGTTTCAAGAGTAATTATCAGGTTGAACCCTAAAGTCAGAAGGCAGAAATATAACTGGTTATGTGCTGACAACTGACTGAGAGCTACAGTACTTTAATATACAAGTTGCACACATTAACATGAAGTCAAAGTTAAGACTATACAAAAGTGACATCCAGCACAACCATAACAATCATCTCCGCTATATAATCTGTTATGACCAGGTGAGAAAGATGTCTAGGGTTCCCTTTTCACCTTCACCTGGTCTTACTGTAACAGGGTTTGATTTTAAACACACCGTGTTTTCAGCTCCCCCTTGGTGAATCCCTTTTCACCGCTTTCCAATTATAAGTCAAAGAAACCAGCACAGGTTTTCTCAGATTTAAAGAAAAGTGAAAGTTTATTAAACTTAAATTCGAATTTGGTTAACGGCTATGGATACACGATGCGCCCACGCTAGTATGCACATGTGCAACACACATGCAGATGGAGACAGAAAGAAAACAGAAGAAATAAAGTGGAATATTTTGAGGCAATATCGGAGGAGATTTTTTGTGTTACTGTTCTTCTAGCTCACTGTAGTGTCCTTTATTGTAGGTAGATCTTGCTTTTCGTTGGGACCCAGTATTCATCTTAAACCTTGTTCGCTGTAGGAGGCTTTTCTCTCTTGGGGTTCATCTATCTTCAGTGGATTTGGAGTTCTGTGAGAAAGAGTTGGGAGCAGGCAGACAGGAGAGGCTATGGTATGCCAACTAGGAGAGATCTTCTCAGTCCAGGAGCATTCTGCTTTCTGCCCAAACTGCTTGTACAAATTCAAAAAACTCAGGTTGCCCAGCAGGTTAGTCATGTGACTAGCTGGTTTGACCATGTCTGTTTGTGTATTCGGCCATCTTAGCAGTCAACCTGGAATGCAAGCTCCCCCACCTTCAACGTCTGGTGATCAAAAGTCCATTGTGGGTTGAATGTGTCAGGGAATGGCTGCTTTGTCCTTCCAAACACTATCTGTTAATATGCAAATGTCTTTCCAGCCAAGATCTGGCAATTTTTTTAAAGCAAGTCCTTTCTTCACTTCAACAGTTCGAAATTTAATGTCCATTTGACAAAATTAATATGCCTCATGCTTGGCAGGTGGTGCCCTGCATGATAAGTTTCTTTCCCCATTTGTCACAAATATTATTTACACTCGTTAGCAGAGCAGGAGGACCAAATAGAAGAGAATCCATTGGTAATTTTATGCGATTTTATATAGAAACCAGATCAATATCCCCTCCTTACCACATCACGTTTCCCTTGAACTCACAACTCAACCTGACTTACAAATATATTGTTGTTCCTTCATCATTGCTGGGTCAAAATCTTAGAACTCCCTACCTAACAGCACTTTGGAAGTACCGGCACCACCTTCTTGAGGGAAATTAAGGATGAGCAATAATCTGCCCTTGCCAGAGACAGCACATCCCATGAACAAATGAGCAAAAAAAGGAAACAGAACAAGATAAAAGACATGGATGGCATACAATATATTCATTGGAGATTGAAACACATACCTTTCATGCATACGTCAGCCTGGAATGTGAGCACTCTCTCCTTCCCCATGCACCCCATCTCCCCCCCACCCCCACCAAGTTCGTCTTACAAATATGTAAAGGACCTTTGTAATAAATATTACTGTATTTTTTTATTCCACATAAATACAAGTCTAGAACCATGTTCTTTCTACTCTACCCTGCTGCCCACATCACATTCTCATGTGCATTACAATTAATAAAAGATCAATGCAACATACTGATACTCACAGAATTGAAGATGGGGAAAAATAGAATATAGCTGAACTAAAGTAACATCATATGTTCTATTTCTTCCCCTACCTTAGATTCTGAATCTTGTCAGGCCACCCACCCCAACTGGCTGCAGACTTGGTCTCAGGACTCTGCCAATGTAGAGTGTCATGAAGGCCCCAATCTGCCAAGAATGAGGCATATTAATTTCACCACATGGACATTAAATTTCAAATTGTTGCTGGGAAGAACAGAAGGCCTGATACAAGGGGTTGCTAAGCCCATGGCTGGAAGGACAGTTTTGCATATTAACAGACACTGCTTGGAACAAAGGACCATTCCCTGACCCACCCAATATACAAAGCCAGAAGTGGTTATACCAGTCAAGTGACTACCCTGCTGGCCAACTTGGGAAGTTTTAAATTGTAGAGAGAGTGTTTGAACTGGCAGAAAGCTCTTGGCTCCTGGATTGAAGCAGACCGTCTCTCTGCCTGTCTGCTCCCATCTCTTTCTCACAGAACTCCAAAACCCACTGAAGATACATGAATCCCAAGAGAGAGAAATGTCTCCTGCAGTGAACAAGGTTTACAAATAATACTGGGCCCCAACGAAAAACAAGACAATCAAGGACTCTACTGCGAGCTCAAAGCACAGGAACAAAAAACCCTCCTCCGAGATTGCCTCAATCTTTTCCACTTTATTTTTTCTGCTGTGCTTTTCTGTCTCTATTTGTATGTGTGCATCACATATGCATGCTTGCATGGGTGCGTCGTGTATCCATAGGCGTCAACCAAATCAGAGAAGAAGTTTAAGTTTAATAAATTTCAACTTTTCTTCTTTAAACCCAAGACAGCCTGTTTGTGCAGGTTTCTTTGCCTCATAATTGAACAAGGATTCACCAAAGGGAAGCTAAAAACACGGTGTGTTTTAAACTAAACCCTGTTACTGTAACACCAGGTTTAGGCTGAAAGGGAACCCCAAGACCTCTTTCTCAACCGGTCATAACAGTTATTCAATAAAAAGGTGCACAAGCAAGCAGCGCATGATCATTTCACCAATTTTTCACTCCATTGCATTGAGCAACTTATTGGCCTTTGCTTGACATTTTACCCCTAGTTGTACAATGGAGATCAGGAACTGCAGCCTGCATCATATCACTTCACCTATTGCCGCTTAACGCACCATCCATAAATATGGCATTTGAAGTCATGTCATTTTCACCACCTTGCTCTTTCTCCTCTTCCCCATATAAAAAATCTCATCATAAAAGCAGCTGCCCAATGGTGGGTCTTCCTCATCATCAATGTCTCTCAATGATCGGTCAAAACAAATGGAAACAAATGAAATGTGGAAGAGTTTTAGCAAATGTACCTATTTTGGAGGAAGATAAAATCAGGCCTAGTTCCAATGCTTTCATGATCAGCTTTCCAGCACTGTTGGTTCGAACGTGAAAAATGGCCACTTAGATAAGGTATTGGAGGGGCAGAAGCATCCATGAACCTTAATGTGACACTCCCGTAGAATAGAGGGAGTGGAGCATTGTTCAGATAAGATAAGGTTCCACCTGTTTGTTCGAATTATGCTATGGGACCTTGAACCATTGGAAGAGCAAGGAGTTCTCCTGAAGGCCTGGCCAATATTCCTCCTTCATCCAAACTATCAGTAAGAACAAATTAACAGGGCATTCATTTTACTGAGGTTTGATGGCGCTGTTGCTTAGCAGAGATTGTAATTTGCTGTGAGAAGTGTTACAAAGGCTTTTTTTGTACTCAGAACTTAGAATTCTGTGTGTTTTAAAAACTGAGAAAAGGATTTTTGCTCAGTGGAAGACACCTGCTAATAGCTGGAATTCCTGCAATGTTTTTGAAAGGAAGTTCATAACAAAAGTTGAACTTTATGGGTGTTTTGAAAGGAAGTTGAACTTGTACAAGGACAGGAAAGCCAGCAATTTCAAGGAAACCAGGGTTTGCCTTCCTCAGAGCAGTTTTTTTTTTTTTTAAGGACAAGAGACACTGTGGGCTGGATTTTACGTTGGGTGGACGGGAGCTGGCCGACGTAGAAGTCGGTGGTGAACCCCCTTCCACCTCGCCTGTGGATCCGACCCGCATTTTATGGGTTCCCGGGCTTTAATCGTTATAAGGTGGGACTTCCACCCACTTGAGGGAGGAAGTCCCACCTCATTGAGCTGCAGGCTAACAGCGGGCCAGCAGCACTTAGTCCCAGCAGCGCCACCGCGTGCGGTGGCCACTGCTGGGACTGCAGCCCAGCCGACCGAAGGGGATGCCTCGGAGCCGGGATCCAAGGTGAGTTTTGGTTGCCTCGCCAGGGGTAATCGGTCAGGCTCCGGCAAGGCAATGGTGGTAGTTTGGGGGGGGGGGGGTGTCTTGGTTCCTGAGGGTGGTTGGGGAAGCGGGGATGGCCCTCAATTGGGCACCCTGTGCCCTGTTGTCAGGGCCCACCCCCGGGGTGCTGAGAGACCGCCAGCTTTTGCCAGGTGACCTTTCCCAGCTCCAGGACACCCGCTTGCCATGAGTAAAATCCGCTTGGAGGCGGGCGAAGGCCCTTATGTGGCCGTTAATTGGGAACCCAAGGGCCTTGATTGGCCTGGGGCGGGCGGCCCTTGATTTTCCCATCCCCACGCCCTATGTAAAGTGGGGCGGAGGCAGGAGCAGGTTGGAAAGGCCTCCCGCTCCATTTTACGTCACCAACCGGCTCGTTGGGGTGTCGTAAAATTCTGGCCTGTGTCTGGACATGTGACCATGTTGAGGAGGGTTTTTTCCACTTTGGACCCTTTAAAAAGCCAGTGAGTTATAATAGAAGTACTTTGAAATGCTTTACTATGATAATGTGTTATGTAAATACAAGTGTTATATAATACACGAACAGCCAATAAGGGGATCAAAAAAAAAGTGATGCATAAGAGTAAGCAGCTTTGCTTACTCACTCAGCCTTATAAGCAGATAACTACATCCGATCTAAGTCAGTGGACTGGTGCATGGTGACAAGGAATAATAGTTTAATAAAAAAAATGTTTAGATCACCAGCAAAAATGTAGAATTTTATCATATGTTCTGTGGTATCCTGTACTAGCACAGAATACTTGAAGTTGAGCAAGTCAAAATATACCTTAGCTATATTACATCATGATTGGAATGGATATATTGTATTACCACAACTAATGATTGAACATATAAATGCATACACCATCTTAGAAAGGAGATTTTTTGATGTGTTGAGGGTGGGGGTATTAGGTGTGATGGAAACCACACCTGCCAAAATGAGACATTAATTTTGTCATATGGAACATTATCATTTGAACATTTACTGGACACTGAAATAACTTGTTTAACAAGAACACAGAACAGTGGCTGAAAACATGGCTGCACATTTGCATTCTAAAGGACAGTTGCATGGAGAAACAACAGGAGCACTCTCTGATCCAATTAGCCAGATGGGTTTTGTCAATAGTGATGATCAAGTGACATTGAGGGTCACTGAATGTGTAAGAGCCAGCATTCCACCCCCCACTGAGTGTGTCTGGTAAGCTGTGAGGAATCCACAAACCTCGCAGGCGAGGCTGCCTCCACAAAAATGCTAGTCACATGGCTAACCTGCTGGCCAACCTGGAGTTAACTGAATTGTGCTCACAGAATAGTTTTTGAAAGAGACTGCAATTGAACTTCAAGAAGAGAGCACTCCCTCTCTCTGTCTGTGTGTCTTTCTTTCACACAAAGTTCCAGGGAACCACAGAAGTAACTTAAGCCTCTAGACAGAAGACCAGCGAAATAATTTTGAAAGTGTGCACTGGGCCCTAATGAGAACTGCAAGACTTAACTTCAATCAAAGACTTTACATCCAACCCAAAACCAATAACAGAACTCCATCTATTACTTCAAACCTTTCCCCTTTATTTCTTTCTCCTCCTCCATTTCTATTTGCGTGTGTGTTTATCGCGTATGCATGCTAGCGTGGTTATGTCGCTTTTTTTTTTAGTAGTTTTCACTGAATTAGAGTTTTAAGATTAATAAATTTATGCCTTTCCTGTTTAAATCTGAGAAAACCTGTTTGGTTGATTTCTTTACAATGAGAGAGCAGTAAGCAACAACTCACTGAGGGGAAGCTAAAAACACTGTTTTAAAAGTTAAACCCTGCTACGGCCAAACCAGGAAAAGGCTGAGGGGGGAGGCCTATACCCCTTTCTCACCTGGTCATAACAGGTGGAAGAGCACAAGTGGGTGGCACAAAGTGTTCAACAGTGGCCTTTTCTTTGTTGGATGAGGGTTCAAATCCAGCCTACACTGACAGACAGATACTTAATTTCAGTTGTAAAAATGAGTCTTTGTACTGTAAACACAGTGGCTGAATGGACACAGGTATAGCACAAAAACTGAAAGTCACCAGCAATCCTCACACAGAGGCCATGAAAATGTCATACTGGTGCAGGTGTTGGGGGTAGGTGGGGTGGGGGGGTGGTGATACTCTACAGCTACAAGTTAAGGTACATCACTTGGACCATAGTAAGCAAAAGTTCTCTCTCCAGCAGAGATATGCAAGCACTTGATGCAAACATAGTTTAAAGTGAAAAATGTTCCACTGCCCAGCATTCACATCTTTTAGCTTAATGAACACAACAACCTGGATTTATATAGTGCCATTAACGGGTAAAAAAGTCTCACTGGAATTCAAGAGGTGTAGAGAAAGAAGACTCATTGTAAAACCTGACACTTAAAACTATCCTTCTGCACCACACCCAGAGTTTGAACTAAAAAGCACAGCTTGCCTACTAGCCAGCCAGCCAGCCAATCATACCCAACTGCTTCCACATAGCCCAATCCAAATGATAGGAATAGCCTCAAAGAAGTAGAATATGGCTGACAGAGCAATAACGTCTACACTCTATTCAAATTTGTTGGAATCTTATGTCATAATTTAGAACTAAATATTCTTATTCATCACCTTATTATGCAAGGATAAGAATACTTTCTCTATGAACATGCTTTGATGATACTCCTGTCTCTAAGACTGCTTGCTTGGCTAGGTCTTTCTATTGATGAATATTGGAACATTTTATATTTATTCTGGGTCTTGAGAAGGCAATCCAAAATCTACTGCTGTGAATCACTCTCCCACACTATATATTACTTTGACTCTCCTGTAAAAAGGAGAATTTGGAAAATGAAAAGCCAGTATTGTTTGAAAGTATGGCGTCCCCTCCCAAAGTCAACATCTTTCAACTGGGCAAAAGGAGAATGGAGACATTGGAAATATACCTTTCCTTACAATTTAAAAAAAAAACTTCAATTGAAAAAAACCAGCACCTGGGCCAACAACAGGCAAAAATCTAGTCCCATACATTGTACATACTAAAATCATGACAAAACATTGCATTATAATTTGGATACAGGGTTCAAGGGAGTGGTGTCCACATTTGCAGACAATACTAAAATAGCAGGTATAGTAAATTATTCTGAGGAGCAAAGGAAAGTGCAAGAGGATAAACTGATGGAATGGCCAAAAAAGTGGCCATTGAATTTAATGTCAGTAAATGTGAGGTAGTACATTTTGGCCAGAATGGAAAACGTAATAATTATACATTCAGTTCAGGTTCACAAGAAAGCAGCACATGTGTTGAAGGCCAGAAGAAAAGCTAATGGAATATTTGAGATTTGACTACAAGAGGTACAGATTTTAAAAAAGTCAAGACGTGTTAGCAAATCTATAATACCTTAGCAAGACCACAGCTGGAGTACTGTACAGAGTTTTTGGGCTGCATAGTATAGGAAAGATCTTGAGGCAATAAAGAAGGGACATTGAAAATTCACTACAATGTTGCCTGGTATAAAGAAATGCAAATACAAAGAAAGATGTGAAAACTGGGACTGTTTTCACTGTAACAGAGGAGATTAAGAGTTGGTTTTATATAAATGTTTAAAAGTATGTAGAGATGGGACAGACTAAATAGAAGCAGAATGTTTTCAGTGATTGAGGGAGCCAGAACATGGGGGCATAGATACAAAATTAAATGCAAGAGGTTTTTTTTTTTATGAACAGAGAGCTGAGAGGCGCCATGGAATACAGTACCATAGTTAGTGATTGAAGCATAGACCAGATCAACATTAAAGAATAAGTAGTTAAAGGAAAAGGGAATAGAGGGCTTTGGGAACACAACAGACATGTGAGATTAGTGCTACTGATCATATGGAATGTAAACATCAACAGGGACTGGTTCTGAGGGTTCTGATAAGAGGTCATTGACCTGAAATGTTAACTCTATTTCTCTCTACAAAGAAGCTTCCAGACCTACTGACATTTTCTGTTTTTATTACCAACAGAAACTGGATGGGCCAAACAGTCTGTTTCCATGTTGTAATATATGCATAATTCCATGAAAAAAATGCATGTTAACATGCTGAATCAAGTTGGTGCATTTATAAGGCAACCAAGTACTTAGAAGCAGCAGAACAGAAGACCTAGGAAAAAATGGGTTACTGCAACAGTTGACCAAATACAGATGGCACTAACAAATGCAAACCCTACTTATCAACTGTGCAGGACTTGCTTATTGGGAGATGTTAATGAGTCGTGTAACACCACCCATTATGTACTGGTGGAAAGGACTAAATTATCAGTAGATCGTGAGATCATAAGATTGATACCATGAGTACAGGCTAAACAGTTCACTCAATTTACCAGACCACTTACACAGTATTAGCTTTTAAAATGATTAGTTTTCACAATTTATAGTAGGTTTCTGTTGCATAGTTGCATTTCTTAGCAATAGTCATGTACTGACTCCACTCTGAATAACTATTTGGGTTCACCCTGCAGCACCCTTCACAAGATGGCCTGCTCTGTAGACATGCTCTTATACTGCCATGAAATGCTGGTAAGGAACACTGAAATTCATACACAATTTTTAAGCTTTTGAAGACTGCAGTGACATACCAAAATACTTTGAATAACTTACAGATGAAACTCTTAAAATTGCAATTTGATTGGTTCTTGAGTGCTTTTGGAATAAACCTATGCTCATGTGGCTTGGTACTGTGACACACAGGTTAAAAGGTTATGGATTTGCAGGTTTCAGGTGGGACAATGGGTACATTACAATTTCTTAACCAGGTAATAACAAGGGAGTAGGGTGGAGTGTTAAAGGAAGCAGGTAGTCTGGGCTCATGCACACTATACAGTAGCCTCTGCAGGAAGTGGGTGTATGTAGACAGAAGATGACACTTGGGCAATGTACAAAAGGGCTACTAGCATCTGTGGGTCAAGCCAAGTCAGTCATTACTCAGATCACTGTTAAAAACCCAGATACACCTCACTGAACAAGGCTTAACTGTTGATGGGGTTTCCATCAGCAATACGAGCACTGAAAAGGGCAAGTTCTTGCCAAATCAATTGATATCACCGATTGCCGGCTTGGGGATGGGTGTTCCACAGTGCAGCCTGTGGTGGAGCTGTGAATGACAGACCAAAACTTCAGGATTTCTGCACTAATCCACGCTTGTGCTAAATCTTGAAGTTCTGGTCAAATTCAAAGAGTTAAGGTAGCCAACGCTGCCAGTTCACCATCAAAAACCCCACAAATTCCAGACCAATGTTCCGACAGGTCCATAGGAAAACTTTGTTTAGAATATGGCACTGTATGTATGTTTGCAAATTTTCTGTAAATTGGTATTACAAAATGTGTTTTGAAGACTGTGAAGATTTGATTATCCACTGGTTTTTATAGTGGCCTCTTGATACTGGTTTCAACAATTTTCAAACTCATCAGTTATGGCAGAACACTTTTCCACCATTCCTGATGCTGGTCACCATTTAATTGAAAGGACATCTACAATAATCTGGTGATTTGATTTTGCACATCAGGTACAACTAAACAAATCGGTCACTTTAATTAAGTCGTGTGCCTGAAACAAGTGAATTGCTGGCACCATACAGATTATTTATATGGCACTAGGTTCTCAGCTGCCACACATTCTGAACCTGAAACAGAACATTCACAAATATAGCTGAAAATATTCTCAGGAACAATGAGGCAGTTTCTAACAAAGATGGAGCAGTGCATCAGTGTCATAACAACTCAGTAGTCTAGGACCCTGCAAAAAAATATTAGTGCAGATTTTCATACTGCTGTTAAATTCTACCAGTGGTGTCACACCAATGAGGCAGCATTAGAACAGAACCTCATCACACCTGTATAGTTGTATCTGCCATTAGTAGTGGTATTCCAAAAAGCTACACATATCTTGTTTGTGGGAGCTTGCCCACATGGCCGTTCTTCAAGCACCTAGAATGATGTCAATGCTGCCTAACTCAATCTTGTCCTCAGACATCCACAGATTGTTATCTATGTTTACTACTGAAAACTCATTCAGGAGCACTGAATGATTTCCTCCTTCCTAACCCAGGGATGCTGAGGCTACTGAGCAACAACTGTACGCAATTGACATTCCCGCACCTTCCCAGAGTCCTTAAAACCCATTAAATCAGAAGACACCATGGGCTGAATTTTTGCCGTGGAGGCAGGAAACAGGAGCAGAGTTTGTTTTTGGGTTAGAAACCCACCTCCAGGGGGAACTGATTAAACCCACCTCGGGGGGAAAACTGATTAAAGTTGATTTTCATGTGGAGTGCGGCCCTTAATTTACATGGACATGGGTCAAATGAAGTGTGGGACTCATTTAGACTCCCACAGCAGCCATCACTGAGGCTCCTGGTTGTCCTGAGGGACAAATCTGTGTTTTGTGACAAAGCCTTCCACTGCACCAGAGGGAGGCAAGACGTCACAGGGGAGCCAGAGGCCGAGCACCCTGGGCAGGACAGCCCTCGCATAATCAATGCCAACTTGAAACTAATGCTGGAGGGTTAGAGACAGCAGAGATGTCCTCTTCCTGGAGGCTGGCAGGAGGAGGGTACCTCATTATGCAGCAGGGGCACCTTTCTGTTCAGCATCATCTCCCTCCGCCTCCGCTTCCTCCTTATGTCTCACCTCCTGCTCCTACCCCAATGAGCTGTTGCCTTCCAGGGCTTCATTGTCCTCAAGGTCCACACCTCTCTGGAGGACCATGTAATGAAGAGCACAGCAGATGACCACCACAATGACCAAGACCCTTACAGGATGTTATTGGAGGGTGCCAGCCGACCAGTCCAGGCACTGGAATTGCATCTTCAGAAGCCCGATGGCCTGCTCAATGGTTGTCATACTGTGCTTGAGGCATTGGTTGTATCGCTTATGTGCCTCTGTCTGGGCTCCTATATAGAGAGGCAAGTAGCCATGTCTTCAAGGGATATCTCTTGTCCCCTGGGATCCATCTTTGGGGGATAGAGTGAAGTTGTGAGGCAGCCTGAAGTGCCAGAGGATGAAGGAGTCATGGCAGCTGCCAGGAAAGTGAGCACACACATGAAGGATGCTCTTATTGTGATCATAGACCAGTTGGACATTGAGGGAGTGGAAGGCCTTCCTGGTGCTGAATCTCACTGGCCAGTCTCAGAGTGCCTTGACGGCCACAGGGGTTCAATCAATGATGCCATGGACATGGAAGAATCCAGCGATGGAGGCAAAACCCAATGCCCTCTGTCCCTGTAAGTGTCTGTCATGAAATGAATGTTGTTGAGCTTTGGCAAAGAGGGCATCAGTTACCAGCGAGATGCAGTGGTGTGCAGCCATTTGCGAGATACCACCGAGGTCCACAATAGCTAATCCTTGGAAGGAGCCAGAAGTGAAGAAGTTCAAATCCACAGTGATTTTGAGGCCACTGTTAGGGCATGGCAACCAGTGCTGCAGGGTGCAAGGTCTTTGATGATGAGGGCACAGATGACCATCTGCCTGGAGAGTCACAGTCTCCAGCGTAACTGGGTCTTTGTCATCTCCAGGTGGCCACATCTTCGGCAGCAGATCCTTTCTTGAGGGTTTGGCCTCCATTACCTTCCTGCCCCTTGATCTCCCATGCCCTTCTGATGCCTGGGTGTAGCCACTGTAACTGCCTCCTTTCAGCAGATCGGTTTCTGAAGGCACAGGTAACCCTTTTAAAAATGTCAACATCCAACCTTGACAAGCTTTTAAACTGCTTTAATTTGCCTCTGTTGGGAGGAAGCTAGGATACCTGTCCCGCCCTGATGAGCACTGCCAGCGCCGGGAACAGCGTCCTGTAACTGACAAGTCGGCCGGCGCCAGTATTTTCAGGACTCCCTTGCCTCCGTTCCTGGCTTCAGGGGGCCCCGAAAATTCAGCCCCATAGATTAAACCTGGAAACTTCTGGTCAGAGTGGCTCAGTCACATTATCAACTGAGCCATCTAGGAAGCTAAATTGATCAGTTTCTACGTGCATCAGTTATTTTTGTCAGTTTTTTTGATATATTAACATTATATAGGAACAATTGGCACAAAGATGCATTAAACAGAATATGCCTCTGTGCTCCTCGAAGGTTCTCAAGTGAAAATTTGGACCACATGAATCTGGATCCTAGATAATATGAGTAACAGCAAAAAAAAACTTCATTAGCTTCCCTTAATAAGGATGTGGGAAATGAAGAGGATGATCTTTTGAGAGCTAAGTTAAGGTATATAGTGTACATGGAGTCTTATCCTTACCTGGGAGTACTCAATACTGATTGATTAAAAAGTGTGAATATATTTCATTCCACAAAACTAGCATCTTAAAGTTTGTCCTTTTTTGTGAGAACTGCCACTTTATCACTGATGACTGCAGTCACTGTCATTTCAAAGAAAAATCAAAAAGCAATGATTTAAAAACAGATGACAATCTCGGAAGCATTCATTGGCAAACTACACTAAAAAAGACCCACCTTTTCCAGAACTGAACAATCAAAATTCTCACTTTCAAATAGCTACTAACTTTTCAAATAGCTATTGAAATAACATGACAAATGAAATTACTCTGGCCTTTCTAAATAGTTCGCCACCAAGAGTTTTATATGGTATTACAGATCTGCCATGTGTTTACCTGAGGACTGTTGGAAATATGCAGATCACACAGTGGTAAATGTAAACCTTGTGACACAAAGAATGAATTATGCACTTGCTGGTTAGCACATCTTGGCTTCAAGGCATCTGTGGGCAGGCACCTGATTGCATGCATAAAAAAATTGAAATTAGTGCTTTTCTATTGCATAAAGAATGTTAAATATAAAATCTGCCTCAGGGAAAAGTGACAATAATAAACTTTCCAGAGAGTATGATATTATGATGCAGCATCCAATGAGAAAAGTTACTCAAATACCAACGTAAGGCATAAATTTAGGGTAAGGGGCAGGAGGTTGAGGGGAGATTTGAGGAAACATTTTTCACCCAGAGGGTGGTTGGAATCTGGAACGCACTGCCTGACGAGGTGGTGGAGATAGGAACCCTCACAACATTTAAGAAGTATTTAGATGACCACTTGAAATACCATAGCATACAGGGCCACGGGCCAAGTGCAGGAATATGGGATGAGAATAGTTGGGTGCTGTATGGCCGGCACAGACACGATGGGCCGAAGGGCCTGTTTCTGTGCTGTATAACTCTATGACTCTAATAAGACTTTGTATTTAGTCTGGGACTTCATTCATTTGTATATACAGATTCATCCTGTTTGGTATTCTTGATTCAAATGCATAATAATTCTAAGTAGAATTTTTAATTATAAAAACATTAACTCAAAAATGCACAGTGGCGCAGTGGTTAGCACCGCAGCCTCACAGCTCCAGGGACCCGGGTTCGATTCCTGGTACTGCCTGTGTGGAGTTTGCAAGTTCTCCCTGTGTCTGCATGGGTTTTCTCCGGGTGCTCCAGTTTCCTCCCACAAGCCAAAAGACTTGCAGGTTGATAGGTAAATTGGCCATTATAAATTGTCACTAGTATAGGTAGGTGGTAGGGAAATATAGGAACAGGTGGGGATGTTTGGTAGGAATATGGGATTAGTGTAGGATTAGTATAAATGGGTGGTTGATGTTCGGCACAGACTCGGTGGGCCGAAGGGCCTGTTTCAGTGCTGTATCTCTAATCTAATCTATACATTATAATTGTTTCCCCCTTTGTTAATTTTCTCGCAGTCTGCCTTTTGAAGGCATTAGCTCCTTAACAGAGGATACTTCCACAGACTTGATGTTATTCTAATATCTTGCCTAAATAATAACTGACAATGTCTAAGCCCAGACATCAAATGCAGCCAAATGACCCAGCCTCAGGGGGCAGCAAAGCTCAGCCACAGTCCTCATCTGATGTCATAAAACATTCTGGAGGGGATACTGGATTAGAGACAGGAGCCCAAATTCCCACAAGAGCTTTCCCCCTCCCTATCCTAGAGAGAAGGCATAGACCATTTATAGTGCCGATTCACAAGCTCCAACTGAAATTAGCTAACTTAATACTGACCAGGAATCTGTAGAGCATCCCAATCTGCATAGCTCAGCCACTCACTAATTTAGCCAGCAGAGTCAAATTAACATTACTACTATTAACATTACAGTCCTCTACAACTACTGAAATTACCCCAGCTCAGATGTCTTCTAGGAGCCTCCAGCATGCAAAGGGATGCCCATCAGCATCATTGCTTATGGAGTCACTTTCTGAAAAGGACTGAGCAAGAATGTGGCTTGCATTGAAAATACTTCCATCATAACTGAATTATTCCTTTAACTACTGCTGTCAACGATTTGATAAATGGATTAACCACCAAGAAAAAAAATCCACAATTAAGACAATATGACTACAAGGATCTTCTGGGAAAAGTATCATCTTGCTGAAACAGGCAAACAGAGCAGCTTGGAAATCGAACAAACTACACAGATGTAAATGGGTGGCACAAATGGCTCAAAATGATGCTAGTTGTGGGAATTTAAGAAACCTCACAAGGATCTAACCAATGAATGAACATGACTGATTGCAGCAAACACTTCTCATGCCTGGAGACTGCAGAATCCAAAGGCATTCAATCCAGCAGACAGAATGACTGCAGACTTTGGCAGCTGCAGCAGAGATTTCTGGTTAGGCGGCCAGTCTTCAACAAAATAATTGGATGAGAAACACAAAAGTTGCTAATGTTTAAAGTAGGTTCAGTGAAAAAGAAGCTAATCGACAGACTATGTTCATTCAAAGTGTTTGCAGGAAACTACTTTTACTAAGAGCAACTCTCTTCCTGTGACATCATCTGGAACTCTTTACGTGAAGAACTATTGCTGGGGTAATGCATTAGACTATGTGACGGCTGAGCTTGCACTTGCTCAGCCATTCTAACAGATTATTCAAGTACTTTGTACTCAAAGCAACCATCAGCATGCATTTTGAGACATGTCTTCAGTATATTGTGCAACATACACAAAAACAACTCAAGGTAAAATATGGAATACAGATAATCAAAGAAACCAAATAAAGGAATAAAAACAAGAAATGTTGGAAATACTCAGCAGGTCTGGCAGCATCTGTGGAGGGAGAAGCAGAGTTAACGTTTCAGGTCAGTGACCCTTCATCAGAACTGACAAATATTAGAAATCTAAATGGATTTAAACAGGTAAAGCGGAGGTGGGTGGGGCAAGAGATAACAAAAGAGGTGTTGATAGGACAAGGTCACATAGAATAACTGACCAGGACGTCATGGAGCAAAGGCAAGCGATATGTTAATGGTGTGGTGAAAGACAAAGCGTTATAACAGAGAGGGTGTCAATTGACAGAAAAATGAACAGCCTGGCCCAAGCACAAGCATGAAAAAAAAACAGTGGGTACGCACAGTAGAAACAAACTAAACAAACTAAAATAAAATAAATAAAGAAAAAAGAACCAGAAATAAAAAGGGGGGCCCGTCATGCTCTGAAATAATTGAACTCAATGTGCAGTCCGGCAGGCGGTAGTGTGCCTAATCAGTAAACGAGGTGCTGTTCTACGTTGATGTTCGCTGGAACACTGCAGCAATCCCAGGACAGAGATGTGAGCATGAGAGCAGAGGAGCGTGCTGAAATGGCCAGCAACAGGAAGCTCGGGGTCATGCTTTTGGACTGAGCACAGGTATTCCACAAAATGGTCACCCAATCAGCGTTTGGTCTCCCCAATGTAGAGTAGACCACATTGTGAGCAGCAAATACAGCATACTAAATTGAAAGAAGTACAAATAAATCACTGCTTCACCTGAAAGGAGTGTTTGGGGCCTTGGATAGTGAGGAGAGAGAAGGTAAATGGGCAGGTATTACACCTCCCGTGATTACAGGGGAAGGTGCTGTGGGAAGGGGATGAGGTGGTGGGGGTAACGAAGGAGTGGACCAGGGTGTTGTGGAGGGACTGATCCCTTCAGAATGCTGAGAGGGGAAGGGAGGGGAAGATGCATTTGGTAGTGGCATCACACTGAATGTGGCGGAAATGGCGGAGGATGATTCTTTCGATGTGGAGGCTGGTGTGGTGGAAAGTGAGGACTAGGGGAACCTTGTCGCGGTTCTGGGAGGGAGGGGAAGGGGTGAGGGTAGAGGTGCAGGAAATGGGCTGGACACAGTTGAGGGCCCTGTCAACCACAGTGGGGGGGAATCCTCGGTTAAAGAAAAAGGAAGACATATCAGAAGCGCTGTCGTGGAAGGTTGCATCATCAGAGCAGATGCGTCAGAGACGCAGAAACTGGGAGAATGGAATGGAGTCCTTGGAGGAGGCAGGGTGTGAAGAAGTGTAGTCGAGGTAGCTGTGGGAGTCGGTGGGCTTACAATGAATATTAGTAGACAGCCTATCCCCAGAGAAGTCGAGGAAGGGAAGGGAAGTGTCGGAGGTGGACCATGTAAAGGTGAGAGAAGGGTGGAAATTAGAAGCAAAGTTGATGAAGTTTTCTAGTTCTGGGCGGGAGCAGTAGGAAGAAGTGCCTGAGAGTTGGCGCTGAGCCTCTGCAAGGTAGAGGTCGATACACCAGACAACAACAGCATCATCCTTGTCTGCAGGTTTGATGACAATGTCGGGATTAAACCTGAGAGAACGGAGTGCGGCAAGTTTAGAGGGGGACAAGTTAGAGTGAGTGAGGGGGGCAGAGAAATTGAGACCGCCGATGTCTCGCCGACATTTTTCAATGAAAAGTTCAAGAGCGGGTAAGAGGCCAGAGGGAGGAATCCAGGTAGAGGGAGAATGCTGGTGGCGGGTGAATGGGTCTGCTGGTCGGGGAGAGGACACCTGGTTGAAGAAGTGTGCCCGGAGGCGAAGGAAGAAGAGCTCAACGTCATGCTGAGCGCAAAATTCATTGAGGTGGGGGCGTAAGGGGATAAAACTGAGTTCTTTGCTGAGTATAGAACGTTCAGCATCAGAGAGGGGAAGGTCAGAGGGTATAGTGAATACACGGAAAGGGGTCAGATCAGAAAGGGTGGGGGCAGAGGGAAGTGAAGGGGAAGAAGGATCTGGAGGGGCATTAGTCCCCATCAGCTGCTGGAGCTTGTGTTACAAATAAACCAAAGAACGGATTTGTACAAAGAAGCGCAGCTGGAACATCCTCTTGGCATTGTAAACAGTCAGACTTTGTTCCAAATGCAGCAGAGATCCACTTTTTGTGGCTTTTCAGAACCACTGCCTGATTCACCTGCGCCAGTGTCTGATGGAGAAAGGTAACGAAGAGAAAAGTAAATGGGGAAGAGAGTCAGCAAGAGGTTGATATAACACCACTCACCCCAAAATTGGTACAACAAAGTAAGGCACCTTCAGCCTTCAGTCTTACAGGTTATAAAAACATGCATGACCAGCTGTTGAAGCAGAGAGAGATAATCCTATGAAGAAGCAGGTAAAATCCTATGAAAATGCTGTAGACAACTCATTATCCTCTGGTTGCTCGCAATATACTAGTTCCTCAGTTTTCCTTTCATTGTCTCCATTTTTTTCCTACTCCTTTGGCTCCCCAAAATCAGACTGTTGTCAGAATTTGAGGAATGGAACAGTCCAACATATAGAACTGAATTTTATGTTGCTGCCACTGATTATGGCGCGGCCATAAAAGATGGTGGCCCACATGCGCAGGTTTTACTCCACGGAGCTGCCACGACATTATATGCGGTGGCTCATCTACATGGCCAGGGTGGACCGCCGCCCGCCATTATCGCCACAAGCTGTCCCCGGCAATGGCGTCCTGCGCCACTGCACAGGTGCCGGCACCATTTTTATAGGGCTTCCAGCCCTTACATTTACTTTAAATGTTTAAAGGGAAAGTTTATTAAAACTGATTTTTTTTAAAGTCATTAACACATGCAAGTTAATAAATTTGAATATTTAAATTATGGTCCCGTCACCAAGCGGTGGGGGTGCCACCACGAGGCCTCGCCTCCGCTAGCAATATTGGGACAGGACGTGCTGGCGTCGAGGTCCATGGTGGGCCTCATCCGGGGCAATCTTCATGTCCCCCCCACTCCTGTCACGGATCCCAACGCGAGGCCCCTATAAAATCCAGCCCATAGATTCTATGGATGTGAACCCTTCCAAATGATTCTTCTGAATTGATGAGGGCAGCAAAATTCTCATCAGCATGATTTACAAGACTATTGTTTCAATTTTAACAAGGATTTAGAGCTGCAAACCTAGGTGAACGCTACAAGGCATTTAATACATCTTACCTGATATCAGATGACCTCGGCTGCATGCCACTCGGTTTAAAGCTCTGAATGACAACACAATTCTGTCTCCAGAGCAGCGTGGGGAAGGTGTAACCTATGGTGCTGGCTACTTCAAGAACCCTCTCACTAGCACTTCTAAAAGATACACCAACTTAGTCATTTTAAAAGGGATGAAATTTTCAGATAGTACATTGTGTATATTCAATAATCCCATTTAGAAAAATCCTCAGCCTACTTCAGCTGTTAGAATACAAGTACTAAGTTGAGAAGACTTGATATTACACAGAATTATACACACATAAGGAGGACATTCGGCCCATCATACCTATTTAAAAGAGCTATCCAATTAGTCCCACTCCCCTGTTCTTTCCCTATAGTCCTGCAATTTTTTTTCTTTTCAATTATTTATCCAATTATCCTCTGAAAGTCATTATTGAATCTGCTTTCACTATCGTTTCATGCAGTGCATTGCAGATCATAGCTCGCTGCTTGAAAAAATTTCTCACCTTGCTTGATTCTTTCGCCAATTACCTTAAATCTGTTATTGATCCATCAACCACTGAAAGTAGTTTCTCTTCATTTACTCTACCAAAACCCTTCATGTTTTGAATACTTCTATTAAATCTCCACTTCACCTTCTCTTCTCTAAGGAGAACAATCCCAACTGTCCTTGTCTCTTCACTTAATTGAAGTTCTGCATCCCTTCTACCATTCCAGTAAATATCCTCTGCACCAAGATCTTGACATCCTTTCTGAAGTATGGTGCCCAGAATTGGACAACACACTCCAGCAGGGGCCCAAAAAGTTATTTATAAAGATTTAGCTGAATCATCCTTGCTTTTGTACTTCATGGGCTGGATTTTACCGTAGGCAGACGGGACTTCATCACCTGCATAAAAGTCAGTGGCGAACCTGCTTCCGCCTAGCCCGGGGATCAGACCCGCATTTTACGGGTCCCTGGGCTTTAATTGTCCCGAGGCAGGACTTCCATCCGCTTGAGGGAGGAGGTCCCGCCTCAGTGAGCTGCCGGCCAATCAGCTCTTAGTCCCAGCAGCACCGTCGGGAGTGGTGGCCACTGTTGGGACTGCAGCCCAGTCGCGCCATGGAGCCAGCACCTCATAAGTTGGGCTTGCCTCGCCAGGGGTGGCGGGGGGGGAATGATAGGTCATGGTGGCAAGGCAAGAGTAGTCGCTTGGGGGTGCGGGGGGACCGTCTTGGGTCCCGTGGGTGGGTTGTGAGGCGGGGAAGGCCTCAATTGGGCACCCTGTGCCCAACTGTCATGGCACCCCCCTGGCGTGCGGAAAGGCCAGCAGCTATTGCTGGGCAGTCTTTCACATCCCTAGCACGCCCGCTTGCCAAGGGTAAAACACATAAGGGCCTTGATTGGCCTCGGGCGGGCGGGCCGTTTCCCCCGCCACCACCACCCCCCTGCTCAACTGCCGTAAAGTTGGCTGGAGGCGGGAGCGGGGCAGGAAAGCCTCCCAGAGCCTCCCACTCAATTTTACACCATCCCCACACCACCATCCGACCCGCTGGGGCGGCATAGAATTCAGCCCTATGTCTCAGTTTATAAAGCCAAGGATCCCATAAGCTTTTTTAAACAGCCTTCTCAACTTGTTCTGCCAACCTCAAAGATTTGTATATATACACTCCCACCAAGTTCCCACTGATTGATGATCAGTTATTCAGGAGTGATCTTCTTCCAATAGCTGACCAGGCTATCTTGACTGCAGTGCCCGATAAAGGAAAGGGATCTTGCAGCCTCTTTGAAATTGCACCAGTTAAATCATATTGCCTCTCCTAATTTTTCCTGCCAAGATGCATCAGTTGTCTGCATTAAATTTCATCTGCAATGTGTCTGCCTATTTCACCAATCTGTTTGTGTTCCTGAAGTCTCATTGTTTTCTACATTTCCAAGTTTCACATCATCTGCAAACATAGAAATTATGCCCTTTACACCCAAGTCCAGGTTATTAGCATATCAAAAAGTGATGTCGGAGTACAAACCTGGGGAACAACACTGTATACTTCCCTCCAGTCTGAAGAACAACTGTTCATCACTACTCTCTGCTTTCTGTATCTTAGTCAATTCTGTATCCACCATGCCACTGCCCCTTTATCCTGCTAAAGAGTCTATTCCATGCTACTTTATCAAATGCCATTTGAAAGTCCATATGCATAATAAGAACCATATTACCTTCATCAACTCTCTCCATTACATCAAGTTAGTCAAACATGGTTTGCCTTTAACAAATCTGAGCTGTATTTATTTGTCTATATTTTTGCAAGTGACAATTGATTTTTTCCAAAACTAATGACTTAAAGTTTCTTCACCATTAGGCTAACTGGCACGTAGTTGCCAGGTATATCCTTCTGCCCTTTTTTGAACAGGGGTTAACATTGTAATCCTCCAGTCCTCTGGCATCACTCCCATATTGAAGGAAGATTGGAAGTTTGTGGCTAGAGCCTCTGCTATCTCCACCCTCATTTCCCTCAGCAACCTAGGATGCATCCCATCAGGACTGGATGATTTTTCTACTTTGAGTGCTGTCAAACTTTTAAGTATCCCCTCTTTATTGTAATCCAATTTCTCTACCACTTCCTCCTTTACTATGCAATTGCATCAGTCTTCACTAAAGAAAATGCTGCTGCCAAAGTATTTATTTTAGTACCTCAGCCATGGCCTTTGCCTACATAAAATGATTTCCTTTTGGGTCCTTGATCAGCCCCACCTTTCCTCTGACTACCCTTTTAATATTTTTATATGCAGATAAAAGGCTTTTGGATTCCCTGTTGCTACCTGTTAATCTTTTCTCATACACTTGTTTTGACCCTCATTTCCTTTTTCAGTTCTCTTCTGTACTTTCTGTATTCAGCTTGAATCACAAGCTATGGGCTTGTATTCTACTGAATCATGAACCTGACATTTATCACAAGCTGTTTTTCTGTTTCATTTTAATCTCTATATCTTTAGTCATCCAGGGAGCTCTAGCTTTGGATGCTCTTTCTTTTCTTCATGGAACGTGTCTACTCTGTACCCTAATCCTCCTCTTTGAAGGCCTCCCATTTTCTGGTATCCCTTTAATTTGCAGGCTTGAATTTACCTTTATAATAGCATGATTTATATTTCCAATAGAGATAGCTCTGCTACCTGAACCAGTTTACTTAGTGCTAAATGTATCCACAGTTTATCCTGTGGAGCGACCAACACCAAAGCAACTGCACATCTGCAAATTTTGTGGACACAGTTACTAACATGATGAATTTGTAAACTTCATTCTGACTACAAACCTTATTGATGCCAGGGGAAATCCACCAATCTCAAAAATCATACTCCGAGAGCTGGGAGCTCAATTATTAATTGCCAGCACATCCAGTCAATAAAATCCCTTCCTGGGAAGAAGACTATTTGCTCGAGATTTTAACTCACAAAAAACACATTCACTTGCAGAGAGTTTCAATTCAATCATTTCTGCCTTAGATGGCACATATGTGAATGGAGCCATTTCTGTACGCTAACCAGCAACTGAGCAAATTTAATTTCTGACTATATCTTAATGGAGATTAAAAACATGGATCGCACTTTATGCCAATATTTCTTAGAAACTCCACCTCACCCAAAAGTACTCAATATAATCTTCAAAATCCCCCACTGTGGGAGTGGAGGTACAAACAAATGGAAAATGGGCAATATTGAGAATTCATAACACTTGATGTTTAGTAGGTTGTCAAGCTTACTCGTTACAAAATAGAAACATGCCAGTCTCACTGGTGAATTTAATACAATGGCCTGCATAAAATACGCACTTAATTGTCAATCCTTAAAATATAAAAGGGAAAGAGAAATTGTTATTTTATAGTCCGTGCTCAACTTTTTAATTCTTTAATAATTAAAAAACAAAATCAGGCTTGGATAAAAGGACCAACGATCTCTTAAAAGCTTTTATTTAGAATCTTTTACCACATATTTTCTTCTAATCTTGCTTCAAATTAAAAATTACAGTTTTAGTTGCACAAAGGAAAATGCTGTGAGCCACACTCAGCCTCCACACAGTTGAATAAAGCACATGAATAGGCCCCGTCAAAACAATTTTTACTGATTTCCGCCAATAAATTATTGGATTTTTTGCTGTGAATCAGTAACTGGTGAATCCTTTCTGAATTTGAGAGGTGTGGGGGAATTAAACTTCCCATTGTTCACTTACCAAAAATCAGGTTTGCATGTCATAACACAGGTTGTCTTCTGTATATGCCATATTAGTATCACGGTTGTACACATCTAGACCCTATTTTCCAGAGGAAATAAAACAGGGGTTGCATAATTTGGATTTTTTTCATAAAAGAAAGACCTGGATTATCTTCGAATACGGTTGTGAGGATTATATTATTTAAACAACATTAAATGCTAGACTTTTATTCCTAGTTAGGTAAGAATAAAGGACATCAGCGCACTAATATGGTTACCACACTAAGTCCCCTAAAGACTGAGTCATCCATGAAAGGCCTCTGGTCACATATCAAGGTATGGCTTGTGATTGCAACTTTGCAGCTGTTCGCCTGTGTGTAATCTCTGATTTTTAATATCCTACCATCACAGTAAGTGGCTAGATTCACAATAAAAATAGGATCTTTAATTTTACTTTAATTTAAAAAATTATCAGGGGTTAAGTGAAAGTCTGATGGTGAGCCTGATAAACAATCACCTGAGGATGAATTACTAAATAGCGTGGTATTACCACTCGTGCATATATGGTGCGAAACCCAAACTGAATGTGCTTCAGGACATTTATCCTTCATATTCGAATATAAAGATATCTTAATTACAAGTTAAGAGCTAAGTTTTTTTAGTACCATGATCATCAGCTGTCAAAGTAACTTTACCCTCAAGCCAAGCAACACAATCAAAAGAGTCACATTATTCTTACATACATTATCCTGAACCTAGTCATTGAGATTGGAAAGTTTATTTCTCGATTAACCATTTGCCCATGTCTGCTTTCACTTTCAAAATAGTAAATTTTGCCCATTAAGTTCTTCAAATAATATTTAAGTGCTATACCAGTTCTCAATATTACATTTATTTGCATTTATTCCTTGCAGGAAAAAGAGATATAGGGTTGTTGGAAATGTAAGCTAATATTCTCCTCAGTGGTACAACTTGTCTAAAGTCAGTTGCACTGGTCAAAGAGTTACAGCTCCAAAGCTTTAAGATGGATAATGATCTGGAAAGGTGGTGAAAGCAGATTCAATCGTAATTTTCAAAAGGGGATTGGATAAATACTTGCAGTCAAGAAAATTACAGGGCAAGATAGTGCCCTTCATGACCACAGGACATCCCAACCACTTTACAGACAATGAAGTACTTTTGAAATATAGGAAATACCGCAGCCAATTTGCACACAGCAAGCTCCCAAAAAGCAACATGATAATGACTGAACAGTCTGTTCTTGTGATGTTGATTGAAGGATAAATATTGGACAGGACCCTGCTTCTCTTCGAAATAGTGGATGTTTTACATCCACCTGAGAGGGCAGACAGAGCCTCAGTTTAATGTCTCTTCCGTAAGATTGGGACCTTCAAAATTACAGCATTCCCTCAGTACTGCACTGGAATGTCAGCCTTGCTTTTGCTGCTCAAGTCCTGGAGTGGGACATGAACCCACAACCTCTGACTCAGAGAAAAGCGTGCTACCAACTGAGCCAGAGCATGACAGGGGAAATAAGACTAATTGGATAGCTCTTTCAAAGAGCTGGACAGGCATGATAGCATGAATAAACCTCTCTGTGCTGTAACATTCTATGATTCTAATAGGACAATGCCAGGCAGAGACACAAAGGGGGAAAATAACTCAGTTTTCACACAATTGTTCAGTGTTTAAAGATACCATCCAATGTGGCACTAATTCATACCTACAAGGGTTCAGATTTAATCCTTGATCCATATCCAGTAAGTTGATCTCAACTGAAGCAGAAGCGAAAACTAAGGTTATTCTCACTGAGTAACCCAGGCTAAAAGCAACAGTCAGAGTTTCCACTCGATCACAATCCAGTAATACCCTGCTTAGAGATGGGCATGTCTATCATCAAGCTCAGCTTGGTACCCTCTGTAGTTGACCAGCCTGCTGATATTCAACATTTAAACCAACCCATTAATAGCCACCTGGACAAGGTAGCATAGAGCTATTCAGCATGTGTAAACATATCCTACCATAAACCACCAACTTCTGAGCGGGGGCTGTGGGAAAACAAATTTGAATCTGGAACTTCCATTTTTCAAAAACTACCTAGACTCAACTTAAAAGCTAAAAAGTAGTAGAGATTGAGTGCTTAAGGATAGTCTGTGTGTCAATCAGATGCTGGACATAACATGATATAATAACCACATTGATGCTATTTTGGTTGCCAATGCATCTGAAATTTACAGGGTAAACTAAAGAATGGCCAACAGCAACAGCTCCAACTGGTCCTTTGGCAAAACTGCACATTTTTCTACACTAAAATCTTTAAATCTTCCCACTAGAAGACTGTGACTGGTGGTTCAGTGCAAGGTATGTCAACTAGCTAAGCAACTAAAATCTACCCAGAAAGTCACGAGTTCACAGTCCAGAGCTCATGTTTCAGTGTCAATGGGCAAGAGTAGCATGCAAAAATGAGCTACTACAGCTTGGGGATGTTGCATTTTTCCTACTGGTTGATAGCACCAGAAGAGACATTGGAGCAGGTTGCATTTCCACTTGATTAAAGAAAGCAACTTACATTTATGAAGTATAAGCAAATATTGCAGATGCTGGAAATCTAAAATAAAAACAGAAAGTGCTGGAAATACTCAGCAGCTGATGCAGCATCTGGGGAGAGAGAAGCAGAGTTAACGTTTCAGGTCTGGGACCTTTCATCAGAACTGGCAAAGGTTAGAAAAGAATTAGGTTTTAAGCAAGTGAAGGGGGTTGGGTGGGGGGTGCGGGGTGCGGTGGTGGGTGTTGGTGGAGAACAGAACAAAAGGGAAAGTGCGTGATAGGGCAGAGGGCAGGAGAGATTAAATAGCAAAGCTGTCCTGTTCCTGCCCCTGGACCATGACCACACCACCAAACATCAAGCCACTATCACCAGCACTATCAGTGACCTCATCTCCTCCGAAAATCTTCCGTCTACGGCTTCTAACCTCATAGTCCCGCAACCCCGGACAGCCTGCTTCTACCTCCTCCCCAAAATCCACAAACAGGAGTGTCCTGGTAGACCCATCCTTTCAGCCTGTTCCTGCTCCACTGAACTTATTTCTTCCTATCTTGACTCTATATTTTCTCCCCTGGTCCAGTCTCTTCCCACCTATATCCATGACTCTTCTCACACCCTACGTCATTTTGACAATTTCCAGTTTCCTGGCCCTAACCGCCTCCTCTTCACTATGGACGTCCAATCTCTCTACACTTCCATCCCCCACCAGGTCGGTCTGAGGGCTCTCCGCTTCATCCTTGAACAGAGGCTCAACCAGTCCCCATCCACCGCCACCCTCCTCCGCCTGGCTGAACTTGTTCTCACATTGAACAACTTCTCCTTCAACTTCACTCACTTCCTTCAAATAAAAGGTGTTGGCATGGGTACCTACATGGGTCATAGTTATGCCTGTCTTTTTGTGGGATATGTCGAACATTCCTTGTTTCAGTCCAAGTCGGGCCCCCTCCCCCAACTATTTTTCTGGTACACTGATGACTGTATCAGTGCTGCTTCCTGCTCTCGCCCCGAACTGGAAGACTTCAACTTTGCTTCCAATTTTTACCCTTATCTCACCTTTACATAGAGTCTATTTCTGACACTTCCCTTCCCTTCCTCAAATTCTCTGTTTCCATCTCTGTCTACGAATATTCATTATAAGCCCACCAACACCCACGGTTACCTCGACTACACTTCTTCACACCCCGTTTCTGTAAGGACTCCATCCCATTCTCTCTGATGATGCAACCTTCCACAACAGTGCTTCTGACATATCTTCCTTTTTCCTCAACCGAGGATTCCCCGCCACTGTGGCTGACAGGGCCCTCAACCGTGTCCAACCCATTTCCCACACATCTACCCTCACCCTTTCCTCTCCCTCTCAGAACCATGACAGGGTTCCCCTTGTCCTCACTTTCCACCCCACCAGCCTCCACATCCAAAGGATCATCCTGCGCCTTTTGCGCCACCTATAGCGTGATGCCGCCACCAAGCATATCTTCCATTGAGTTCAATAACTTCAAAGCATGACTGGCCTTTTTAAAATATTTCAATATATTTTTTTATTTTATTTTTTAACTATGTGCCTGTTTTTATGTAGACAGAGCTGATTATTCCTCTATTAACACTCTCTCTGGACTAATGCTGTGTCTTTCACCTCACGCTCTTTGCATTTGTCCCAGGACATCTTTGTTATTTAATCTCTCCCGCCCTCTGCCCTATCACATACCTTCCCTTTTGTTCTCTTCCCCAACACCCCCACGACCCCCCACCACTTGCCTAAAACCCAATTCTTTTCTAACCTTTGCCAGTTCTGATGAAAGGTCACAAACCTGAAACGTTAACTCTGCTTCACTCTCCACAGATGCTGCCAGATCTGAATATTTCCAGCACTTTCTCATTTTTATTACATATGTAACACATCATTCATCATACATCAGAAACATATCAAAGCACTTCACATGAGCTACTTTAAAGTGCAGTCACTGTTAGAGAGGCAAATGTGACTACTAATTTGTATGCACCAAAATCCTATACTGAGCAATGAAACAAAAGATCAGTCACACTTTTTTGGTAATGTTTGGTGAGGGAGAAATTGATACATAGCTGTGATTTTGTGAGGTTACACATCTAGAAGGCCTCACATATCACAAAGTGCTGAAATTAAAGGGGGAGAAAAGACATGGGATAGTTACGTTTTGACATTTTTTTGTTTTACTGGCAGAGATCTTGATGAACAGCAGACTTCATTTTTTGCTGCATGTTATCGAAGAAATGATACAACCTTTGGGAAATAAGATTGTTAGCACACCAGGAATTCAATCTTCTACAACTTGAGGATCAGGCGTAATATCCGTGTATATCCAGCAACATTTGAGAGATAAGGGAAAATGCTAAATGAACACAATATAAAAATCAAATTTGGCAAACCCTGCCAGAGGAATTTCAATTATATGATTTATCTAACTTGACCACATTAATAAGTCTTTCTTCAACAAGGCTGCCACAAAGTATCCTGCTGTTTTATTCCACATTACTCATTTGACAGTTCTTTTCGATATGAAGTAATTATTCTAACAATGACCCAAGGCTTTTCATTGCAAGTACATCAAATCTTTTTACTTCCTATTGAAGCAATAAAAATATTTTTCTTGCATATAGTGTAGAATCACATGAATGACTGCACAGAAGAAGTCTTTAACAGCTGGGCTGGCTCTTCAACTTGAGCCATCTACTTTCAGCCCATTTTCTTGCTTTTTCCTGATCCTTTTAACAACTTCTTTTTCAAATATTTACTCAGTTCAATTTTAAATACTTTAAAACTATCTGCCTGAATAATACAGTATTCAAAATATATATAACTAAGCTCATGACCAGGGTTTCTTTGAATCTTTTTATACAAATCGAAGAAAAAAGTAACAGAACATCGAGCATTGTTAATGCCTGAAAGTGGTTTAAGATAAATGAGGTTTGAGTAATCCATGTCACATCTATTCTAGTTAAGAAAGGTAGCCTTATCAACATTGCATATGAGACATATTAAATCTTGTAAAAGTCACACAGGCTCAGAAAAATAAAAACCTCACCTCTGTAATGTGAGGATTAGGGTTAAATCCACACTGCTTGCACACTATTGATTGACATTGAGTACAAGTGTTGAAGTTTGGCTGTTTTGGAGAAGAGTTCAGCTCTGTAGTTGCACAAATAGGACAAAGAGTACTGCTGGGCAGTGGAGCTATCTGTGGTACTGAATAAGGGGATGTTGGAGCACTGCCTCTATCTGGGGATGCAGAATGGGACCTTTCTCCTCTTTTTGTACTTGTGTCAACTTGGAGTCTCCTCCGCTGTTCTTGTTGCAAGTTCTGTTGTGTAGCACAACCTTGATTCTGCATTCTTCTTGCACTTTCATTGCTGGGAATTGTCTGTCGGAGGGTCTCAATCCTTGCATCAGGTTGGCCGAGGTGATCACTCTGAAATGGTCTTGCACTATAAAATGAAAGACAGGTTTCAGACTAATTACCACCATTATTCAGACTATAAACTAAGCAGCTTAGTAAGAGAAAAAATTCTGAAATTGTTTATTTGGACAAGAAGCATTTTTCTTGCGACTTGAAATGGCTATCCTCAATAGAGGTTGCATATACGTACTTTTGAAAATAATTGTGTTTAAATAGTTTCAATGGAAGAATTAAAATCCGATGATTGTATCCTATTGCATTTTTGAGGAGCTTCCACTTAAATAGAATAAAAACGTTGCAGTTACTTAATTCTACTTGTGTCAAAATTTGGAAAAGGAAGGAATGATACAAGAATCTATGTACTATGAAATAAACAATTTTGTCCATGAAATAATATTAAGCAAATTTACTATCTAGAAACTATTCTACCAACTTTCCCATATCAATGATATAGACAGTATTGGTTCTGAGACCTAAAAATGCAAATTCACCAAAGGTTGCAATTTATGGATCAGTCTGTATTAACTGCTCCTTGGCCACTTAATTTTCTTTTCCTCTTTTGTGGAACTGGAACTGGTTGGATATCTTTTCCAAAGAGCTGGCACAAGCACAATGAGCCAAATGGCTTCCTTCTCTGCTGTATCATTCTATGATTCTTTTGGACATGTAGCCTACACTCTGCTCTGCAAATATGACACTTGAGCCAGTCAGCTGGAGCACAATTCTCAAGAAACGTCACATGATTTCCCATTGTGAGAACAAGGTGTAATATCAGCATCAAGACTGTGAGGTTATGTTAGGCAATCAAGGATACAAACCTGCATCCAACCATGCCATCACACACGTGGTAGTCTTAGGTTCCATCCCTGGCCTGTGACTAGTCAGTCATTCTCAGCCAGGACTGCAATGAAGTTAAGACAATATCATTAAGCAGGGAGGTGGCAAAATTGGCTAGTATTCCCAGATGCAAATTCTTAATCAGTAACTCCTGCTGGAATTTTTAATGCTGATATCAAATGGAAGGTTACACCAGACTGAGAGCCAATATATTTGATGAATCTCCTGGACCTTGGTCATGCATCTCTAAATTGTGATCCCAAGCATAAGTAAAGAGAGGGCTGGCCTAAGTAATGATTCTCCCACAGTCAAACAGAATGGAAAAAAGGTAAGTGAGCTCACACATAAAGAACAGTTGTTTACACAGTAGTAAGGTTACCACCATTTATTGAACGATACCCAGCATAAAATGTTGCATTCAAGAGAAAAAGGAAGAAAAGACCAAAGCAGGTGACTACATTGTATACACAATGTAGGAAGTTACCATTTTGATACACTCAAGTTCTACTCAAAGTTTCAAAATAGAACAATTTATAACGATGGTTTAATGTTTTCAATCCTTTTGTATTTAACTGCTAATCATGTACCTCTGCTTTATCAATTATGCAGAAAAAAACTAGTTAACAGTTTGATGTAAAACATGCAATGAAACATGATGTACAGTTTTAAAGATAAACACTTAGTTCAAATGGGTGGCAATGCTTTTCATCTCTTAGTATCCAATTACACTCTCCAATTTGATGAAGTCCCTCATAAGAGATTGTTAGCTGAAGCTCATGGAATTGAAGGCAAATTATTGACCTGGTTAGCAAATTGACTGGAAGAGTAGGAGACAGAGAGTAGGGATAATGGGCAGATACTCTAATTGGCAAGATGTGACTAGTGGTATGCAGCAAAGATCTGCATTGAGTCCTCACCATATTTATTATTGGAGTAGATGATGGGATAGAAAGCCACATATCCAAATTTGTCGATGACACAAAAGGTAGACAGCATTGTAAGGAGTGTGGATGAAAGCATAAAATTACAACGAGATATTCATAGATTAAGTAGATTAAGTCAACAGACGTTGTCGCCATCATCAGTCCCTCGAAACGAGATGACGTCTGCCAGGGATCATTATTTGTTTGCCCTCAGGTGACTCAGGCCAATCCTGGAACTACAGGTCTTAGCACAGAGAGGACAAGTGTTGCCCCTGCAGGGGTGGGGGTTCTCAAGCCTGTGTCCTGCTCTCTTTTCACTTTCACTTCACCGCAGCAGAGTTTATGTGGTCAGTTTCCGACTGTGTTGTGACTTGTTGGATGAGACATCACCATTTGGCACGGTTAGCAGCAAGTTCCTCCCGCCCACCAATGTCAATTTGTCCCCTTTTCAATGTGGCCTTCAGAATGTCCTTAAAATGTTTTCTCTGTCCTCATCGAGATCGGGTGCCATCCTTAAATTGTGAGAAGAGGATCTGCTTCAGAAGCCCGTTATTTGGCCTGTGGATGCAATGTACAGACCAGTGGAGCTGATTTCGCATGGTCATGGTTGTAATGCTAGAGGGACTGGCTTCAGTAAGGATGCAGGAGTGTGTTTGCCTGTCTTCCCACAAGACTTTGAACATGCTGCTGAGACACCGGAGGTGCCTTTGGTAGGTGACCCATATCTCACTGCCATATAGAACAGTGGTGACAATAGTGTTGCAGACTAAAGCCTTTGTACTCTCATGGAAATCTCTGTTGTCAAAGACATAGATACACAATTTTTGGAAGCCTGTGCTGGATCTCCACTTTGATGGTGATCTTTTGAGAAAAGTAGCTGCTGAGAAATGGGAAGTGTTCAACAACTTCTAAAGTTTCCTCATTCAATACCAATAGCTGGAGGTGTAGGTACTGGTTCGGGGAAGGGCTGGTGGAGGATTTTGGTCTTGCTGATGTTGAGTGAGATACCAACCCTTTTGTACGCAGTGAAGAGGTTGAGGATGGCCTGAATGTCACGTAGTGTGGGCCACAATTGCAAAGTCAGTCAGTCATCGTCATACTGTAAGTCGTGAATGTGCTAGAGAGTCACTTTAGTCTTGGCTCTCAGCCTGTTAAGGTTGAAAAGCTTACTGTCAAGTCAAAACTCAATCATGACCCTTGTGGAAGTTGATTACAAATTGAGTTCAATGGCCAGGCTGAGGTAAATAGTAAAGAGAGTTAGTGCAATCACACAGCCTTACTTGACGCCTGTTCGGATACAAAAAGGGTTGGTCTCCCATCCATTACAAAGGAAGGTTGCTGTCATACGGTCTTGCAACAGTAATATATTTTGCTGCACATCCAAATCTCTGGAGGACTTTCCAAAGAGCTTTGGGGTTGATGGAATCAAAGGCCTTTGAAAGATCAATAAAGGCCATGCAGAGCTCTTTGCATTGTTCCAGGCACTTTTCTTGGATTTGTCAAGCGACAAAGATCATATCTGTGGCTCCCTTGGATGACCAGAAACTAATTTGGTTCTCCGGAAGTATGTCTTCATTGACGGGTAGGAGGTGATTCAGGAGGATTCATGTGAGAATCTTCCCCAGTGTGGACAGAAGGGATATGCCTCTTCAGTTCCCACAAATAGATTTGTCACCCTTCTTAAAATGTGAAACAATGATGGCATTGCAGAAGTCAGGAGGTAGTACCTCTTCTTCCTAGATTTTTGCAACAAGGTCTGAGTTTGAGCAAGAGTTCATGACCACCAGCTTTATAGATCTCTGCAGGAATGTTGTCCAAATCACATGCCTTGTTCTTCATCTGTTGGATAGCCTTTTGTATCTCAGCAAGGGTTGGTAGCATACACAAATCTGATCTCTCAATCTGTTGAGGGATCGTTTGATGGGCAAGTGGGCAAATGGGCAAAACTGTGACAAATAGATTTCAATGTTGGCAAATGTGATGTCATCCATTTTGGACCTATAAAAGGATAGAACAGGATACTTTCTAAATGGTGGAAAGCAGAAACAGCGGAGGTCCAAAGAGACTTGAGGGTCCAGGTAGATAAATCATTAAAATGTCATGAACAGATAGAGAAAATAATCAAAAAGGCTAATGGAATGCTGGCCTTTATATCTAGAGGACTAGAATACAAGTTGTTAGAAGTTATGCTTCAGCTATATCTAGTCAGACCACACCTGGACTACTGTGAGCAATCTGGGCACCACAGGTTAGGAAGTATATATTGGCCTTGAAGGGAGTGCAGCATAGATTTACCAGAATGATACAGAGACTCCAAGGATTAAATTACGAGGAGAGATTAAACAAACTAGGGTTGCATTCCCTGGATAAGGTTAAGAGGTGATTGGACTGATATTTTCAAGATAGTAAGGGGAACAGATACGTCAGATATCGACATAGAACGGAAGTGATATACAAGCCACACAAGTGCTGAGCAATGACCATTTCTAACAAGGGAGAATCTAAGCATCGCCCCTTGACGTTCAACAGCATTGCCATCACTGAATCCCCCACCATCAACAACCTGCGGATGACTACTGACCAGAAACTGAACTGGACCAGCCATATAAATACCGTGGCTACAAGAGCAGGTTAGAGGCTGGGAATTCTGCAGCAAGTAACTCACCTCCTGACTCCCCAAATCCTGTCCACCATCTACAAGGCATAAGACAGGAGTGTCATGGAATACTCTCCACTTGCCTGGATGAGCGCAGCTCCAACAACGCTCAAGAAGCTAGGCACCATTCAAGTCAAAGCAGCCCATCTGATCGTCTCCCCATCCACCATCTTAAATATTCACCCCCTCCACCACTGCTATTCAGTGACAGCTGTGTGTGCCATCTACTTGATGCACTGCAATAACTCACCGAGGCTCTTTCGACAGCACCTTCCAAACCTGCAATCTCTACCACATAGAAGGACAAGGGCAGCAGACACATGGGAACAATTTCCACTCCAAGTCACTCACCATCCTGATTTGGAACTATACCGCCATTCGTTCACTGTCGCTGGGTCAAAATCCTGGAACTCCATTCCTAACAGCATCATGGGTGTACCTACACCACATGGATTGCAGAGGGTCAAGAAGACAGCTCACCACCCCCTTCTCAAGGGCAATCAGGTAATAAATGCTGGCCTTGCCAGCAACGCTCACATCCCAAGAACGAATGAATAAAAAAAATGTAGAGAGAACCTATTTCCACTGATTGGGAGTCAAGGACTAGGGAGCATAGTCTAAAAATTAGAGCCAGACCTTTCAGGAATGAAATTAGGAAACACTTCTACACCCAAAGGGTGGCAGAAGTTTAGAACTCTCTTCTGCAAATGCCAAGGGATGGTAGATCAGTTGTAAATTTTAAAACAAAATTGCTGTATTTTTGTAAACCAAAGGTATTAAGGGATATGGAGCAAGGTCGGGTATATGGAATTAGTTCACAGATCAGCCATGCTATAATTGAATGGCAGAACAGGCTTGAAGGATTAAATAGCCTACTCCTGTTCCTATGTTTAATTTGCATTCACATTGAGTAATTTCTCTCATTTGTTTTACCCCTTCTTTAGGGCGCATGTGCAATTATCTAACAAAGAAAAGAATTAGTTCAACCTGCTCCACAGATTTCAACATTACTGCACAACTTTGCCAAAATTCAAAAATGTTAATGTTTTAAAAAATAATCATAACACATAGCACCATGCATGTATTTCTAAACAGATTTGAAACAAGGACACAATATTCTGATAATTCTGTAGATTTTCTTTATTCTTTCAGGGGATGTGGGCATCCCCAACTGCCTTGAGAAGGTGGTGGTGAGCTGCCTTCTTGACCCTCTGCAATCCATGTGGTGGAGGTACACCCGTGGTGCTGTTAGGAAGGGAGTTCCAGGATTTTGACCCAGTAACAGTGAAGGAATGGTGATATAGTTCCAAATCAGGACGATGTTTGGCTCAGAGGGGAACTTGCAGGTGGTAGTGTTCCCATGCATCTGCTGCCCTTGTCCTTCTAGGTGGTAGAGGTCGTGAGTTTGGAAAGTGTAGTCGAAAGAGCCTTGGTGAGTTCTGCAGTGCATCTTGTAGATGGTACTCACTGTTGCCACTGTGCGTCAGCGGTGGAGGGAGTTAATGTTTAAGGTCATGGATGAGGTGCCAATCAAGTGGGCTGCTCTGTCCTGGATGGTGTCGAGCTTCTTGAGTGTTGTTGGAGCTGCACTCATCCAGGCAAGTGGAGAGTATTTCATCGCACTCCTGACGTACCTTGTAGATGGTGGACAGGATTTGCGGAGCTAGGGGGTGAGTTACACGCCACAGAATTCCCAGCCTCTGACCTGCTCTTATAGCCACATTACTTATATGGCTGGTACAGTTCAGTTTCTGGTCAATGGTAATCCCTAGGATGTTGATAAAAATTGTAAAAAATACAGTATAGAGGAAGGAATTTGGTTCACCATGCCTATGCTAGAATTAGTTCTCCGTTTAAAATATATTCTGCTTTTCTATTTTTCCTACCAAAGTGAATAACTTCACATTTGTTCAAATTATATTCCATTTGCCACATTCTCGCCCATTCATTTAAACTGCAGTCTCTTTGTGTCCTCCTCACAGCTTACTTTTCCATCAAGCTTTGTATCGTCAGAAAACTTAGATACATTACACTGAATCCCCTTATCTAAGTCATTGATAGATATTGTAAATAGCTGATGCTCAAGAACTGATCCTTGTAGTACACATTAGTTACAGTCTGTCAACCTGATGATGCGCAATTTATCTCTCGTCTCGGTTTCCTGTCCATTAACTAAACCGCAATCCATGCTAATATATTACCCCGATCTCACAAGCCCTAATACAAAAGCAAAATACTACAGATGCTGGAAATCTGAAATAAAAACAGAGAATGCTGGAAATACTTAGCCAGTCTGACAGCATCTGTGGAGACAGAAACAGAGTTAATGTTTCGAGTCGATGGCCTTTCATTAGAACCCACAAGCCCTAATCTTGTATAATAACCTCTTACACAGCACCTTATCAAATGCTTTTTTAAAAATCCAAATACATTACATCCACTGATTCCCCCTTACTCATCTTACTAGTAACAACCTCAAAAGACTAAAAGATTTGTCAAACACTATTTCCCTCCCATAAATCTGTGTTGACTCTGCCCAATCATATAATGACTTTTTAAGTGCCATGTTATCACGTCCCTAATAATAGATCTCAGCATTTTCCCTACTACTGATGGCCAGTTAACTGGCCTATAGTTCCCTGTTTTGTCTCTCCTTCCGTTCTTCAATAGTGGTGTTACTATTTGTTTGCTACGTTCCAATCCATGGGGACCGTTATAGAATCTTGAGAATTCTGGGAGATCAAAAGCAATGTATCCACTATCTCTGTAGCCACCTCTTTTAAAACCCTAGGATGCAGGTCGTCAGGTCCAGGAGATTTGTTGCCACTTAGTCCCATTAATTTCTCCAGTACTATTATTTATTTCCTAATACTGACATAATTAAGCGCCTCATTTTCACTAGACCTTTGGTTCCCCCATTACTTCTGAATTTTTTTTCTGTCTTCCACTGTGAAGACAGGTACAAAGTATTCATTCATAGTTTCTGCCATTTCCCTAATCCCCATTGTAATAGTTCTGCTTCGCTATCTAGAATTAGATCTAGCACTGTTGGACACGCTTACTAATTAAGAAAGAGTCTTGAATCCATTTTTAAGAACCTCTCTCCATTTTAACCACAATTGATTGTCTAATTGAGGTCTAATTTAAGACAAAGTACCCCAATATTACTACTGTTACTACTCCAAAACTCCTTCAAATTGTTGAATTGCATCCTCAATTTCTTTTGCATTAATTGAAATTCTATAATGTACTCCTAACAAGGTTCAAATCCCCTGTTATTTCTAATTCAACCTACAGTCTATTTGGGCACCAATGAAAACCCTCTTTCTTTGGCTCACCAACACCTCCCCAATTTATGTTTACATTTCTCTCCTGAAAATCTAACTGCCAAGAGGTGTCACCCTGTCTGAACCCAAGTTTCTGACAAAGATGTCCCTCCATGCTAGTTCGTCTTCAGTTCCTCAACTTTGCACAATGACATACAAGACTGAAAATTCATACCCCTTAATATATTTTTCACTATCCTTTCCTTCTCTATTCTGGCTCTTATCTGCAATAAGATATGTCTCCCTACTCCATTCTCCAGATTATTTTAGTCACTTTCTCCCCTCCTTAATGAATGATCCATGTTGGGGTATAGGCCACATATCAGCACCTAAATCTGGTGACCTTTCTTCATGGCTAAAATGGTTGCGCGACCACTTTCCAGAATGTTTTCCAGAAACTTTTCCTTTCCAAGTACGTTGCGGACGATAGTCAGCTAGTTCTAAAGCTCAGCATCCCTCTCCTTCAGCATCACAACACAACACTTCATGCATGTGGACTTCTCTTACATACTGTATAGATTCAGGATATCTTAAAGCATACATGTCATACAAATTACTAGGCCAGCTCCAGATCCTGCCATTAATACAGATCTAAATTCTATGGTTCTCTAAATTTAACATACAGGTAACTAATTCTCACATTTTTGCCTGGTCTAGAAAATTCTGACCAACTCTGAATCCCTTTTAATCCAAACTCACTTCCTTACTTTCTCACCATAAGCACCTCAGCCAGCCATTCTGAGCACAAAAAGCTTTGTTAGCATAAACTTATTTTATACTTACAATAGCTCACTCAGCTCTCAAAAACTTCAATTTAAGTACAAGCCAGCACAATCCTCAGACAGCTTCAGTTATATCAGAATACATAACATAGCCTCAATCAATTCCAGTAACTACCTTACCCTCTCTTAGCATCCCACTCAATTACACTCTTGCAGCTCAAACTGTAAAAACCCAGAATTATTCAACCGCACAGTGGCGCAGTGGTTAGCACCGCAGCCTCACAGCTCCAGCGAGTTTGCAAGTTCTCCCTGTGTCTGCGTGGTTTTCCTCTGGGTGCTCCGGTTTCCTCCCACATGCCAAAGACTTGCAGGTTGATAGGTTAATTGGCCATTATAAATTGCCCCTAGTATAGGTAGGTGGTAGGGAAATATAGGGACAGGTGGGGATGTGGTAGGAATATGGGATTAGTGTAGGATTAGTATAAATGGGTGGTTGATGGTTGGCACAGACTCGGTGGGCCGAAGGGCCTGTTTCAGTGCTGTATCTCTAAACTAAACTAAACTAAACTAAATTGTGAGACTAGCTAAGAGGAAAAAGGAAGCATACATAAGGTCTAGGCGGCTGATGAAAGACGAAGCTTTGAAAGAATATCGGGAATGTAGGACCAATCTGAAACGAGGAATTAAGAGGGCTAAAAGGGGTCATGAAATATCTTTAGCAAACAGGGTTAAGGAAAATCCCAAAGCCTTTTATTCATATATAAGGAGAAAGAGGGTAACTAGAGAAAGGATTGGCCCACTAAAGGACAAAGGAGGAATGTTATGCTTGGACTCAGAGAAAATGGGTGAGATTCTAAACGAGTACTTTGCATCGGTATTCACCGAGGAGAGGGACATGACGGATGTTGAGGTTAGAAACAGATGTTTGATTACTCTAGGTCAAGTCGGCATAAGGAGGGAGGAAGTGTTGGGTATTCTAAAGGGCATTAAGGTGGACAAGTCCCCAGGTCCGGATGGGATCTATCCCAGGTTACTGAGGGAAGCGAGAGAGGAAATAGCTGGGGCCTTAACAGATATCTTTGCAGCATCCTTAAACACGGGTGAGGTCCCGGAGGACTGGAGAATTGCTAATGTTGTCCCCTTATTTAAGAAGGGTAGCAGGGATAATCCAGGTAATTATAGACCGGTGAGCCTGACGTCAGTGGTAGGGAAGCTGCTGGAGAAGATACTGAGGGATAGGATCTATTCCCATTTGGAAGAAAATGGGCTCATCAGTGATAGGCAACATGGTTTTGTGCAGGGAAGGTCATGTCTTACCAACTTAATAGAATTCTTTGAGGAAGTGACAAAGTTGATTGATGAGGGAAGGGCTGTCGATGTCATATACATGGACTTCAGTAAGGCGTTTGATAAGGTTCCCCATGGCAGGCTGATGGAGAAAGTGAAGGCGCTTGGGGTCCAAGGTGTACTAGCTAGATGGATAAAGAACTGGCTGGGCAACAGGAGACAGAGAGTAGCAGTAGAAGGGAGTTTCTCAAAATGGAGACGTGTGACCAGTGGTGTTCCACAGGGATCCGTGCTGGGACCACTGTTGTTTGTGATATACATTAATGATTTGGAGGAAAGTATAGGTGGACTGATTAGCAAATTTGCAGACGACACTAAGATTGGTGGAGTAGCAGATAGTGAAGGGGACTGTCAGAGAATACAGCAGAATATAGATAGATTGGAGAGTTGGGCAGAGAAATGGCAGATGGAGTTCAATCAGGGCAAATGCGAGGTGATGCATTTTGGAAGATCCAATTCAAGAGTGAACTATACAGTAAATGGAAAAGTCCTGGGGAAAATTGATGTCCAGAGAGATTTGGGTGTTCAGGTCCACTGTTCCCTGAAGGTGGCAACGCAGGTAAATAGAGTGGTCAAGAAGGCATACGGCATGCTTTCCTTCATCGGACGGGGCATTGAGTACAAGAGTTGGCAGGTCATGTTACAGTTGTATAGGACTTTGGTTCGGCCACATTTGGAATACTGCGTACAGTTCTGGTCGCCACATTATCAAAAGGATGTGGATGCTTTGGAGAGGGTGCAGAGGAGGTTCACCAGGATGTTGCCTGGTATGGAGGGCGCTAGCTATGAAGAGAGGTTGAGCAGATTAGGATTATTTTCATTAGAAAGACGGAGGTTGAGGGGGGACCTGATTGAGGTGTACAAAATCATGAGAGGTATAGACAGGGTGGATAGCAAGAGGCTTTTTCCCAGAGTGGGGGTTTCAATTACTAGAGGACACAAGTTCAAAGTGAAAGGGGAAAAGTTTAGGGGGGATATGCGTGGAAAGTTCTTTACGCAGAGGGTGGTGGGCACCTGGAACGCATTGCCAGCGGAGGTGGTAGATGCGGGCACGATGGAGTCTTTTAAGATGTATCTAGACAGATACATGAATGGGCAGGAAGAAAAGAGATACAGAACCTTAGAAAATAGGCGACATGTTTAAAGAGAGGATCTGGATCGGCGCAGGCTTGGAGGGCCGAAGGGCCTGTTCCTGTGCTGTAATTATCTTTGTTCTTTGTAAACTAAACTAAACCATCACTTCACAGAAATGACAAAATAGATACACCCTTTTCACCAGCATGAGGTTATACTTAGGTTTCAAGGAAAAAAGACAAGGCTTATGCACTTTTGCTTGCCCTCTGCGCAAACAATAAGGCAAAAAGATGTCACATTTTGACAGTAAAGTGTGGTGGTGGCAATCGCTTTCCCTTTTGCAAAGTAGCAATTCATATCAAAAGTATGGCTCCACAGACGTCAGCGCCTTACACATGTTGATCAATAAGAGGACTGCTGAGGTCACAGACCAGCTGGCTTATGCCACAGCATATGTGGGGAGGGGAGGACATAATTTCATATGTAAGCCTACACACTGAGCTCAGGCAAGCAATTCAACTGTGAGGCATCACAGCAGAGTCCAATCTCATCCTCACCCACCAACCACATGAAAACTCTTTTCAGTAGTAATCACTGGGCAACAAAAGAGGTAGCCTGAGCTGATTTTTCTTGCTCTTCAGTCTGGGTGAAGCTAGGGACAGTGCTAGCTTGTTTGCTGCTAAGAACAGCTCATTCAGCTCAAAATCAGTGGGATCATCTAAAGTTGTATGGCTCAATTTCATGTTGCATGGTGCATTTACGCCATGAGGCATTAAAAAATTCAGAACTTTTATTCCATAACAAAGTTAGGACTCATTGATGAGTCAGTTGATAAAGAAAACATTTTCGGGAGATCTCAAGTTCAAGTCCCAGTCTCTGTTAAGCTACCTGATCTAGACCACGGTGGCAGTAAAGGTAATACAATTTGACTCTCCTTCCCTGAGGTAAGAAGAGAGAGAAATAAAATCAGCCAATATTGATCTATGTCCCTGCTGTGAAGAGCCCCTAAGTGGGTATCAGAAAAACAAGATTTGGCTGATAACCTTACATGGTGGAATATCCTATCAAAATGCAAGAGGAGCAAAGAAATATTAAAATCAGAGAAAAGGCATTTTAGAAAGAAGTCAATCCTGTTCTGAATACAACTAGTTAGGAGAGAGCAGTGAAAGAGGGAATGATAATTGTAATCAGATTCATGGGAGGGGGAAATTCCTTTTCATAGAATCATAGAATGGTTACAGAACAGAAGGAGGCCATTCGACCCACTCTCTGTGAGAGCAACTCACCAAGTCCCATTCCTTTGCCTTTTCCCGTTAGCGCAGAAAAAGTTTTCTCTTCAGATATTTATCCAATTCTTTTTTTGAAGGCCTCGATTGAATTTGCCTCCACCCCACTCTAAGTCAGTGCATTCCAGTTATAGTATTCCAATTATACGTTAGAAAAAAGTATTATACAAACAATAAACCAAACACACACTCTTATATAAAATCAATTGGAGAAAGTTGTACATTCAGCTCAATTTCTTTCAAATTACTAAAATTACTAGTAAACCGCTATTTGGACATTTTCAAGTGAATATGGCAGCTCCTCATGCTATGGTTAAAGTCAGTTAAAAATATATTTGAATGAACAGTTTCCCAGATTGTATTCATAATAAAACAGATGGCATGATTAATAAAGATAGCGAACTCCATGTTGCAGATCACTTGGCCTCTAATTAAAGTATTTAAAATTGCATATCTTTCAAATATAAACAATTGTAAGTCAAACCACTCAACCACTGATAACACTTCAACCACAATGCACTTCATAAATATACACAAACATTGATCCTTATAAACAACAATAACTTGCATTTATATAGCGAATTTAACATAGTAACAACGGCATGGATGAAGGATTAAGCACAGACTGGCTTTACTTCTGTTTTGTTCTCATAATTTAAGCATTGATAAAAACTTTGATTTCCATACTGATTAAATGTGAGTGTAGACAGTTTTGGCAATTGATTTTAAAATATATTTTTTAATGGAGTACATTTCAGTGTTGTGCTTGTACTTCAAACTTTGAGTTGCCATAAAATCATGGTTCAACTCATTATCTCACTAACTTTAAACAAATAAGACATAACAGCAGAAATCATGAGCATGTGAAAACTATAAAGACGTGATGGTTAAAACAACCAGCTTGGAAAATCTAACCCAGAAAAAAATTGAACAGAACAGAATGTGTGAACCAGGTCTTCATTTCAAATACAAATCTCCTTTTCAACACATCTTCATTTTAGACCCCTCTCCCTTGCTCCATCTCTACAGGGTGATTGAAGGTACCCTAGAAAAATTTCAAAGCTTGTATTTGCTGGTATTTGAGAGAGGAATCAGGCAAGCTGAGATAAAGTGTAAAGAATTAGCTGATGTATTTTAGGAACAGTATATATAATTATAGAACGTATGAAAAGATTAAAAGGTATGTGGTGTCTATGATGTCTAATATATTACTGAATACCAAATATTTTCCCATTTTTAACTATCCACAAACTTCCAAGCTTTCATGTCACAAGATAATGAAGAATCATTTCTGCTAATGAACGTTTTCAACTGTATGAGTAGCTCCATTTTCTCTTGAGTATCCAGCTAACTGCTTCCATTTTACAGCATTCAAACCACGTGAAATAAGCAACTCTTATACAATTAATTCATAAACAGGTTGGGGTGGAGTTTCTGCTTTGGGTGCAATTCATGATTCCAGCACAAATAACAGCCAAAATTGTGCCAATTTTTAAAAGTATTTTGCCACCAACCCCACCCCCCAACATCCCCCATGCCTCAACTTTTTGCTCAAACTCACTTGCATAACGCTGAATGCAAAATCTGCCATGAGCCAGTAAACATGGTTTACCGACCATGTAAACTGGTTAGTCTTTACGAGCGAAATTTTTTTTTTAATTCCTCAATATATTTGAGAGTAGTAACTTGGTAAAGTTTGACTAATACAGCTGAAAGTGGGTGTCACACAAAAATAACCATTTTCAAATCAATGTTAAACCATGGCCTGTTCGCAACCTGATTTTAAATTACTGAAAATGTCTTTAAAAATATACAAAACTATTTTCTAGTTAGATTGGGCTACAGTAGTTAGCTCCTTAGTAAATGTTCTTTAAAACCATTCAAAACCTACCTATTAGTATCTCTGTCATCAAAGATGGCAAAGCCCAGCAAGTGAATGCAAAAGACAAGGCTGAAGTGTTTTCAACCATCGCCAAGCAGATGATGCATTTCAGCCTCCGACTGAGGTCCCCACCATCACAAAAGCCTGTCTTCGGCCAATTTGATTCATTCTATGCAGTACCAAGAAACACCTGAATGCACTGCATACAGTAAAGACTATAGAGCCCCAACAACATCCCCACAGTAGACTTGACCTCCGGAACTCACTGCACCTTTAGCCAAGTTGCTCCAGCAGCTACAACACTGGCATTTACCTGACAATGTGGAAAATTGACAAGGAATATCCAGTCCACAAATAAAACCGAAAAAATCCAATCCAGTAAATTACTGCCTCATTAGACTACTCTCAATCTTCAGTAAAGCGATGGAAGGCATTTTGACAATGTTATCAAGCAGCACTTACTCAGCAATACCCTGCTCAATGATACTTAATTTGGGTTTCAGCAGGACCACTCGGCTCCAGACTTCATTATAACCTTGGTCCATACATGGACAAAAGAGCTGAATTCCAGATGTGAGGAGAGAGTGACTGCCCTTGATATGAAGACAGCATTTGACTGAATGTGGCATCACAGAGCCCTAGTAAAATTGGAAGTCAATGGGAATCGGGGGAAAAACTCTCTATGGGTTGGAGTCATACCGAGCACAAAGGAAGATGATTGTGAATTTTGGTAACTAATTGTCTCAGCCGCAGGACATAGCTGCAGGAGTTCCTCAGGGTAGTCCAACCATCTTCAGCTGCTTCATCAATGACCTTCCTTCCATCATAAGATTGGAAGTGGAGATGTTTGCTGATAATTACACAGTATTCAGTTCCATTTGTAACTTCTCCATATGCAGCAAGAGATGGAAAACATTCACGCTTGGGCTGATATGTGATGTGAATATTTGCCACCTAAATGCCAGGCAATAGCCATCTACAACAAGAGGAAGTCTAACCATCTCCCCTTCACAGTCAATGGCATTACCTTTGTTGAATCGCCCATCAACATACTGGAATTCACCACTGACCAGAAACTTAACTGGACCAACCACATAAATACTATGGCTACAAGAGGTCAGAGACTAGGTAATCTGCGGTTAGGGATTCACATTCTGACTCCCCAAAGCCTGTCCACCATCTACAAGGTACAAGTCAAAAGTGTGATGGAATACTCTCCCCTGCCTAGATGAGTGCAGTCCCAGCAACGCTCAAAATGCTCAACAACATCCAGGATAAAGAAGCCTACCTGATTGGCATCACATCCACCAACTTAAAAATTCACTCTTTCCATCACCTGTACACCATGGCGAGAATGGGTGCCATCTACAACATGCACTGCAGCAACTGAACAGGGTTTCTTTGACAGCACCTCCCAAACCTGTTACCTCTATCACCTAGAAGATGCAAGAGACCATGTTATCCTCCAAAGCACACACCATCCTAGAGTCATACAGCATAGAGACAGGCCGCTCGGCCTATTGTGTTCGTGCTGGCCAAGCACCTACCTATTCTAATCCCATTTTCCAGCACTTGGCCCATAGCCTTGTATGCTATGGCGTTTCAAGTGCTCATCTAAATACTTCTTAAATGTTGTGAGGGTTCCTGCCTCTACCACTCCTTCAGGCAGTGTGTTCCAGATTCCAACCAGCCTCTGGGTGAAAAATATTTTCCTCAAATCCCCTCTAAACTTCCTGCCCCTTACCTTAAATCTATGCCCCCTGGTTATTGACCCCTCTGCTAAAGGAATAAGTTTCTTCCTATCTATCCTATCAATGCCCCTCATAATTTTGTATACCTTAATCAGGTCCCCGCTCAGCCTTCTCTGCTCTAAAGAAAACAACCCTAGATTATCCAGTCTCCCTTCACAGCTGAAATGCTCCAGCCCAGGCAACATCCTGGTGAATCTTCTCTGCACTCTCTCCAGTGCAATCACATCCTTCCTAAAGTGTGGTGACCAGAACTGTACACAGTACTCCAGCTGTGGCCTAACTAGCATTTTATACAGCTCCATCATAATTTCCCTGCTCTTATATTCTATGCCACAGCTAATAAAGGCAAGTATTCCATATGCCTTCCTAACCACCTTATCTACCTGTGCTGCTGCCTTCAGTGATCTATGGACAAGTGCACCAAGATCCCCCTGACCCTCTGTACTTCCTAGGGCCCTATCATCCATTGTATATTCCCTTGCCTTGTTAGTCCTCCTAAAATGCATCACCTCACACTTCTCAGGATTAAATTCCATTTGCCACTGCTCCGCCCATCTTACAAGCCCATCTATATCGTCCTGTAATCTAAGGCTTTTCTCCTCACTATATATAACACCATTAATTTTCATGTTATCTGCAAACTTACTGATCATACCTCCTATATTCACGTCTAAATCATTAATGTACACTACAAACAGCAAGGGTCCCAGCACCGATCCCTGCGGTACACCACTGGTCACAGGCTTCCACACGCAAAAACAACCCTTGACCATCACCCTCTGCCTCCTGCCACTAAGCCAATTTTGGATCCAATTTGCCAAATTGCCCTGGATCCCATGGGCTCTTACCTTCTTAACCAATCTCCCATGCGGGACCTCATCAAAAGCCTTACTGAAGTTCATGTAGACTACATCTACTGCTTTACCCTCATCTACACATCTAGTCATCTCCTCGAAAAATTCAATGAAGTTTGTTAGACACGATCTCCCCCTGTCAAAGCGATGCTGACTATCCCTTATTAATTCCTGCCTTGGAACTATATTGCCATTCCTTAACTGTCACTGGATCAAAACCCTGACATTCCCTACCTAACAACACTGTGAGGTATCTGCACCACATCGAATGCAGCGGCTCAAGGCAGTGGCTCATGACTTCCTTCTCAAGGTCAATTAGGGATGGGCAATAAAGGTTCACCTTGCCAGTGATGCCCCCTTTCCGTGAATGATTGAAATGAAAATGATCCAGCTTAATTTTTAGAGCCTCCTCAAAGGCCTGCAAACAAGATCAAGTACCAGAAACTCTCTCAATGGTGCGGGCATGACAATTTTTGTGCTTCAAGCACAATCTTTTTAAAATTAGTGCAAATGATCGCTGAAACTTGAATTGTGCTGATTACTTAAAATTCTGCGATCTTTTGCAGGTTACGCTGGCATTGGGGGAAACTGTGCCAAAAAAAAGCACAATCCAGTGACATGCCCAGGTCACGGTGTTTATGGACATCTTCTCAGAATCAGAAGACTGTGAAACCTTTGGCATTGCAAAATTACTACAATTCCTCATTTTGGACAATCTCACAAAATTTACTTTGAAAATTGGTTCTCCAGATGTGGGCATTGCTGGCAAGGCCAACATTTATTGCCTATCCCTAGATGCTATTGAGAAGGTAGTGTTGAGCTGCAGTTCTTGAACTGCTGCAATTCATGTAGTAAAAGTACTCTCGCAATGCTGTTACATAATGAGTTACAGAATTTTGGCCTCGCAATGAAATAACAGTGATAGAAGTCCAAGACATTGAAGTCCTCAACTTCAGTGTATTTGGTGCCCTTGCCACCCTCAGTATTTCCTCCAAGTGGCATTCTACATCAGAGGTATTGAGGGTGGTAATCAGCAGGAAATTTGCTTGCACGTGTTTAAGTCAGAGAGTCATAACAGCACAGAAAGAGGTAATTCAGCCCAGTGAGTCTATGCCAGCTCTCTGCAGACCAATCCAATCAGTCCCATTCACCCGCTCTATCTCCATAACTCTGCGCGTTTATTGCCCTCAAGTTCCTACTCAATTTCCTTTTAAAATCAATCTCCACTACCACCACCCTTATAGGCAGTGAGTTCCATGTCATTACCACTTGCTGCATAAAAAAATGCTTTCTCACATCTCTTCCCCTAAAACTTAAATCTGTGTCCCCTAGTCCTTGCACCATCAGCTAATGGGAACAGCTTTTCTTTGTCTCAATCTTATCTAAACCTGTTATAATCTTGTACAACTCTATCAAATCTCTCTTCAATCTCCTTTGCTCCAAGGAGAACAAACCAAGCTATCCAACCCAACCTTGCAGCTAATATCCCTCATCCTTGGAACCATTCTGGTAAATCTCCTCTGTACTCCCTCAAGGACCCTCACTTCCTTCCTGAAATGTGGCTACCAGAACTGAACGCAATGCTCTAGTTGTGGCCTAACCAGAGCTTTATAAAGATTCGGCATAACTTCCTGCTTTTGTACTCAATATCTCCATTTATGAAGCCCAAGATCCCATATGCTTTGCTGACTACTCTCTCAATATGTCCTGCCACCTTCAAAGTTCTATGCACATTACTCTCAGGTCCCACTGTTCCTTCACACTCTTTAGAACTATGCCATTAAGTATATATTGCCTCTCCCTATCCCATCTGCCAAAATGCATCACCTCACTTCGCTGCATTAAATTCTGTCACTTGATGGTCCATTCTGCTAGCCTGTTGCAGTCGATTAGTATCATCTTCATTGCTTGCCACACCTCCAAGCTTGGTATCATTGGCAAACATTGAAATTTTACTTTTTATATATCAAAAAATTGCAGTGATCCTAGTACTGTACCTTGGGGAACACCATTGCACCATCCTCCAGTCTGAAAAACCATTTACCATTACTCACTGTTTTCTGTTCTTAAGTGAATGTTTTATCCAAGTTGATACTGACCCTTCTATTCCATGAACTTCAATTTTGTTAGCCAACCTTTTATGCGTACTACCTTGTCAAAAGTGTTCTTAAAATCCATATAGATGACATCCAATGCTTTGCCTTCATCAACCTTCTCTGAATTTTCTGATGAATTAACAATTAATCAAACATGATTTGCCTTTACAAATCCGTGCTGGCTCTCCTTCAACTCAAACCTCTCCAAGTGCCTGTTGATTTTTTTCCTGATTATTGTTTCTAAAACATTACCCACCATTTATGTTAAACTGACTGACCTGTAGTTACTAGAAATGTCCTTACACCCTTTCTTGAATAAGATGTCACATTTGCCAACCTCAAATCCTCTGGCACCTCTGCTCTATCTAGGGAAGATAGTGGCAAGCCCTTCCACTATCTCCACTCCCACTTCCTTTAGCAACCTAGGATGCAAGCCATCCAGACCAGGCAACATATCCACTCTAAGCATAGCCAGCCTTTCCAGTATATCTTTCCTATCAATTTTCACCCCAGTCAGATCAGATATGCATGGGAGGTTTCGCTCTCTGATAAACATTACTGAACCAGTTGGGTTTCTACAACAATCAGATAGCTGCATTAATGCAGTTACTGGTGCCAACTTTTTATTCCAGATGTCTTTTAGTTTCCTTTTAAAAAAAATGAATTCCAATTCAAAAATTGCCATGCCAAGATTTGAACTCATGTTATATGCATTATTAGCACCATAACTCCAAGGAGCAGATCACTGGTAGCACTTTATTACTCGTAGCTTAGCTAGTGGACTACCATTTCCATGTCTGAAGATAGAATCTATGAAAGACTTTGAACAGCAGCAAACACTCCGATTGCACCACGCTATTGTTATAAACCTTTCATTGGCAGGATAAATGGTAAACTAGCCTGTCATGCAGGCCACCCCACCCCCCCCCCCCCCACACCTGCCAAGAATGAGGCACATTAATTTTGCCACAAGGATATTAAATTTCAAATTGTTGCTGGGAAGAAGAGAGGCCTGTTACAAGGAATTGCCAGGACCCTGGCTGGAAAGACATTTTGGCATATTAGCAGAGAGTGTTGGAACAAAGGAGCTATCTCCCGCTCCCATACAATACACAGAACAGACCCGATCAAACCAGTCGGTTACGTGAGCACCCTGCTGGCCAACTTGGGGAGTTTTAAATTGTAGAAATAGTGTTTGAACTGGCAGAAAGTTCTTGCCTCCTGGATTGAAAAGCATCTCTTCTGTCTGCTCCCATCTCTTTCTCACAGAACCCCAAGACCCCTGAAGATACAAGAACCCAAGAGAGAAAAGTCTCCTACAGTGAACAAGGTTTAAGAAGAATAGTGGGCCCCAACAAAAAGCAAAATCTACCTACAAGCAAGGACTTACAGTGAGTCTGAAGACCTGTAACAAAAAACTCTTCAGATATTGCCTCAAACTTTTCCACTTTATTTCTTCTGCTCTTTTCTGTCCCTATCTGCATGTATGGTATCACATATGCCTGCGAGCATGGGTGTGCCGTGTATCCATAGGTGTTAATTGAATTAGAGTTGAATAAAATTTCACCTTTCTTCTTTAAGCCTAAGAAAGCCTGTTTGTGCTCATTTCTTTGCCTTATAATTAGAAAGCGGTGAACAAGGATTCACCAAGGAGGAGTAAAAACGTGGTATGTTTAAAATTAAACCCTGTTATGGTAAGACCAGGTGAAGGCTGCGAGGGGCCCTTAGATACCTTTCTCACCTGGTCGTAACAAGCCCTATGTGGCTCATAAAGTCAAGTGATAGGAGCAAGTTACAAAGTAGAATCTGTTTCTCTGTATTAAAGAGCCAGGTACATTTACAGTGGGGGGGGGGGGGGGGGGGGAGGGGGGGAATGCTGCAGCAGCTGTGAATGTTTCCATTTCACTGACAATAAAATATACTATTAAGTGCATATTTATGTTTTTTTTTTTTAGTTTTTAGAGATACAGCACTGAAACAGGCCCTTCGGCCCACCGAGTCTGTGCCGACCATCAACCACCCATTTATACTAATCCTACACTAATTTCATATTCCTACCACATCCCCACCTGTCCCTATATTTCCCTACCACCTACCTATACTAGGGGCAATTTATAATGGCCAATTAACCTATCAACCAGCAAGTCTTTGGCATGTGGGAGGAAACCGGAGCACCCGGAGGAAACCCACGCAGACACAGGGAGAACTTGCAAACTCCACACAGGCAGTACCCAGAATTGAACCCGGGTCGCTGGAGCTGTGAGGCTGCGGTGCTAACCACTGCGCCACTGTGCCGCCCCTATGAATTTATTTTCCGAAGTTGTGTGTAATTTATATCACTTCAATTCCAAGAGCATTTAAATTTATACTACAACGGTTAATAAGGCTCAATAGGATAGTGGGTGTGGTATTGATAGATACAGACCAGGAAACTTACAGGTTCACTGCTAGTTTTTGGTGCATGTAGTAACTTTATTTGGAGAAGGAACACAGCCGTTCTCAGTGTCCCTCAACAGGAAAACGAAGAATGGGATGAAAAATCAACTAGTACTCCTGATTATCCAGTGACCATTCCTGGAAAGAGTTTATCTAGCATTGACAGAATAATGCTCAATTGTAATATACTCCACAACCAAATAACTTGCTGACACTAATGAAGAATGGTCACTCAGCTGAATTATCAAATGGCCATTAGTGCCTGTGGAGCTGAGACCCAAGCATTATATGTCAATGCCTTCATAAGAGGCAATAAATTGGAAAATATATTGAGCAATGCAGTTGTAGAATAGGCCCACTACACTTTTTCAATAAATTTGTTCCTTTAAATCTTTTTGTACCTACATGTACATTGAATTTCTCAATTACATATTAAAATACATAGCCCATATTTTGTATAAGTCTTGACTTTGTACAGTAAAGTACAATGCTTCCAAGCAGTAATGTGTTGGATAACATTTTACCATCTTCTTTTTTAATATCTTCTCTTACCCAGCACAAAACAGTAATTTTGCAAGTCAAGAATATTCTTTCAATAAGAACTAGATTCCACCCTTTAACCAAAAAAAAAAGGAAATAGCGCAGTACAGTAAACAGATTCCTCACTTTATTCAGCACATTCCAGCTGCTATACTTATAGGCTCCTCCGTGAACACTGAAGATGCACATTTGCACAGCAAATGAAGCGAATATGCCACGAAGTGATGCATGCCTTAATAAAACAGTAAAGAAATCTTCCACCCTTCTAAAGACATTGAAATCTAAAACCAGATTTTACTGCAAGAAATTGCACCAAATTCTGTAGCTGGAATCCAGTTAACCAATCTCAGCTATCTCAAGCTGTTGCTATATGCACAGTATCTTCTCCTCCTCTCCCCAGTACAATTCTTAAATTATTTGAAATCTACTTATCATTTGCTTAAATTTGGGTTCCTTTATCAATTGTGCTGAAGCATCAACTCCAACTGATCCAGTTTTGCACTATTTGCAGGAGTGGAAATTTATTGAATGGTGATATAATAAATGGTTTAAGCTAGCATGAGAATTCTTCCAACAAGCCAAAAGTAGCTGCAATGTCTAAGGAGTCATAAAGATTGATGAAAGCTACATATGTTTACCATTATACACCTTTCAAGCATACTTAAATAATACAGCTGTGACATACTTATCTTCCCGCTAAATCCCATCTACTGTTACTTTTACATGCAGGCTGGCATGTTCTTGCTGCAGCAGTCACATGTGAGCATTCAAGACCATTCTAAAAAGTTATAATCAAACTATATTTTTAAAATGGCAGCCATAGCAAAACCACAGACGTAATGTAGTGATTTTATTGCAGAACAGGTATACTTAACCCTTATTAGTGTTGAAAGGAACTCAGTCACATCACGGTTGGGCTGTTAAACAGGCAAATCTATGACTACTGACTTTACTCAATTCCACGTTTATTTTGGGCTCATCTACCCGCCTCCAATGACAATCACCTTCTATTTGAAGAAGTGATACTGGTGTAGACATAAAATCCAAAGTTTACATTATTCTTGTCAAAACTGTACGATATTGGATGTTAAAAAATCAAAATCGCAATAAAGAATACGAATTTTGAAAACTGCAGAAGCTGCTTGTGAAAAAGTTCAAGAAAATAGTGCTGAAATGGACAGCTCTCAATGTCGATCCTCCTGGTGCGCGATAAGACTGGCTTGGACAGATGTTGAGGTCAATCATAAACTGAAACGGACAGCTCCCAACGAATACCAACACTAAACCCTCAAACGTGCAGCTTCTGGGGGCTATTCCCACGCAGGAAAGGCGCTGTTGAAACAGATACCAATGCTGATATACATATGCAGGTGCTTGGTTGATTGAAATACACACACGTGGTTCTGAACTAGACAGCTCCCATTAGCGAAGCGTGGCGCGCTTCAGCACCACACAGGGAAACAAAGTGCTATTATAGAATAGTATTGAAAGGGACAGCTCAGGCCACACGTTGCTTGGGGAAATAGTGCTGATAATGACTGTACCAAGCGATTATAGCGCGCTCACACGGACCTCTGTAACATAATAATTCGGGATGTATTAAAGAAACAAAGCTTCAATTACTGATCTTAGATCTTTTCCCGAGTCATATTGCGTTCTATCGGAAGGAACAGCTCTAATTATCGAACGCTTTTGGCAAAGCAACCCAATTTTCTCTTCATATTTTAACCCATAAGCATTCTGCATTCAGCCAAGCAATGAAGCTAGCAATTATTTTAGATCAACGTTGCTTCGACTAAGCAGCCCAACATATGTAACACAGAAACAGCTGTCAATGAAAATTATAAGCTTCACCCAATTCTTTATCCGCCCACCTCCCGCACCGGGCATTGTTCTTCCTCTCTCTGATATGAATAGTAGCGGTCACAAACAAACCTGTAGCCTCCATTTGTAGTTCTCCTATAAATTGTAGCACAAAACGATCATACAGTGAAAACACCAAAACCAATATTTGAATGATGACTGCTGTCTAAACAAAATGTGAATGTAAAGGAAAAAACGTTCCTTTAATACGGAAAGATCTGCCGATTTTGATTGGCTTGATAAGGGGCAGCAAAAAGTTAATTAAAGCCGACTGTGCTAACTGGTGGTCTGTGGTTCTGAACGGACAGCTACTTCTGACGTCTATACTCGAGCAGTCTTGCTGCTCTGCAAGAACTGTTGCGTTAGTTTTATAAACATATTGGTACCAAGAGCTCTGTGCTCTTTTAGTTCTTCCGTCTTTAAACAGACACTTTTGTACTATGTGAGCCTTTCCGTCACCAGTATGTATAAAGAGCCGAAGAACCTTCAAGGTATGATTTTCAGGCACCCTTGGTAGGCATAACGCAAAATTCATCCTAACACATCTTTTAGACAACATAAGACTCCGAAACATCGTCGTCAGCCCCTATCACTTTGAATTTAAAAGTTTATAATCCAAGATATATCCTGGTCCACTGGACTCAGATGAAAACTAACCCAAACACATTACGAGACGACCAAGAACAAATGCTGATCCGTCTTTGCTACAACACACTACAGCGTCCGTCTGCTCACCGTCTCATAGCTGACTATCTGCTTCTGGGTCCCGTTTTCTGGTTTACTATTTGTGCACCTCTCTTCTCGTCCTTTTGCTTCTCTACTGGCTGACAGCTTCCTGTTGCATTTCATTGAACATGCATACCGTGCTGCAATCCCCTCCCTCACTGAATCGCTGGCATTAAAAAAAAAGACCCAATGCCCCTGCGATTTCTGCAGCTCGTTTTGCGAATTCGTCTGCCTGCTCAATTCCAATGCCCTTTCCAGATCGCCTATGATTATTAACGGTGCGTGTGGTTCACGGACACTCGGGTGTGTGTGTATCAACCTGGGTGGAAATATTCATTTCTATCCAGGGAGAACCTTTCTGGGCTGCATTTCAAAAAGTGAAACCATTTAAGGTACAGCAAACATGACAGCGTGCTCCATCCCTTGCTTACTTTTGAGTTTTTTTAAAATCAGGTTGCGAGTGTAATTGCAAACCTGCCCTGTTGGACTCAGCTGCCCTTGCTTCCTACTTCCTGCTGTCAAGCTGAGCCCCGGCCCCAGTTACTCTCCCTCCTCCTCGCCCGGGCCTGCTTGGTCACCTCTGCCAGGTCAGGTCACCATGGTGGCGCCGGCGCCTGCTTTCCAGGGCTGGGTTGCTGGACTGGCTGCTGTGGGTAGCTCGTGCCCCCCTCCTCCCTCTCCCCCCCCTCTCCCCCGGCCGGGCTCAGGGCTCCGCCGCCCCGCTTGCTAACCTGCCGGCTGCCGCTGCCCGTCCTCCGGGTGCTCCGTTCGGGGCAGCGGGTGTTTTAAGCGGCGCTAAAGCGCCGGCTCCCGGTGCGGAGATCGGCTCCAGCTCGCCGGTCTCCAGGCTGTTCTCATTGCCCATGTCGGCGAGGCTGTCGCTCAGCGAAGCTCCCCCTCCGCCATCAACACCATCTTCTACTCTTCTCCCCGGAGGCTTCACTGCGCCTGCGCCAACTAACCCCCCTCCCCCCTCCCAGCGCGTCGGAGGGCGGTACTGCGCCTGCGCGGCTCGGCGCCCGCTCCTGCGGTCCCTGGGGAGTAGTAAGCATGCGCAGAAAGCACCTTCCAGCAGCAGGCTCTCTCCGACATTGTTCTTGTGAATGAATGGATTAACATGGACGGCACACAATCCATTTAATCTCCTGTGATAGTTACATGCCTCCCACCAACCATAAATCAAATAAATTCCAGAACACCTTAAATACACCATTCATTATGCTTCCCTTTATTCCAGCATCTCAGGAACTCCCATGTGCCATGCAACATATAATTATTTTTGTACGTGTTTATTCTCATAAACCTCCATCCGCTTTCCAACTGGATTGCCTGTGCAGGAAGTGTTCGTGATTTTTTTTTTTTACAAACTGCTATTCCTAAACTATTCATTTTTGCAGCACTAAGATCTATTCATTTTATACCTATTATTGTTCTTCCAAAATAAGTTACAGTCTTGGAGGTGAACTTTGATAACAGCCTCATAGATGTGTACATTGGCAAATGGCCGAGAAACACTTTCTATAGTACCTTTCACATCTCTCAGATCATCTCAAAGCTCTTTCACATCAACTTCACTTTTAAAGTGTGGTAACTATTTTCAGGCAAATACAGCAGTCAATTTGAACAATGCAAACAGAACAAAAATAATCAGTTATAAAAACAAGAAACGCTGGAAATACTCAACAGGTCTGGCAGCATCTGTGGAGAGAGAAGCAAAGTTAACGTTTCAGGTCAGTATTTTGCTTTTATAAAAATAATCAGTTAATCTGATATAAAAGCAAAATAGGGCGGATTCTGGAAATTTGAAATAAAAACAGAAAGGGCTGAAAATACTCAGCAGATCTGGCAGCATCTGTGGAGAGAGAAACAGAGTTAACATTAACTCTGCTTCTCTCTCCGCAGACGCTGCCTGACCTGCTGAGTATTTCCAGCACTTTCTGTTTTTAATCAGTTTACCTGGTTTTGGATAGAACAGAAATCATTGTCAAAATACTCAAATAACTCACTGCTCTTAAGATAGTGCTTGGACACTCAGATGTCTCATTGCTTTTGAAAAAGGTGGCTGACAGGGCTTCAGTTTAATCAACATTGGACTGGACATCGCCAGTCACCAACCATTCAATCAACTTTACTTTCCCAGAGCCACCATCCTAAAAACACAGCGCCCTCTAGAGAGCATGTGGGATCTGTGTGAACAGGGGAAGCAACTGTGTATTAAAAACAGAAAGTATTGGAAATACTCAGCAGGTCTGGCAACATCGGTGGACAGAGAAGCAGAGTTAACGTTTCAGGTCAGTGACCTTTCATCAGAATTGGCAAAGCAACTGCCAGTTAGGCAATCCGATTGAAGGATATTTAACGAGAAGCACAGAGTCTGAATCAGAAATTGTAAGTTAAAGAATTCAATGTCAAATCAGGTACAGAAAGCAAAATAAAGATTGGATTAAGAGTAACAAAAAGTTTTTTTAGAAATGTATTTTTAAAATCTCCGACAATAATTAAAATCTGAAGGAATGAGACTCCCGTGATTATGAAAGGTAATTTTCAGAGAGGTTGTTTGGCAGTCAGTCTTACCGTACCATTGAAGAGGTACTTGCACTGGACAAGTCCCTAACTTTTTATGACAAGTTTCGTCCATATCTGTGAGGTAAGTATAAGAACTCCACACCGTTCAATGTATTTGAATGGTGAGTTAAACGGCGAGATGCTGTTTTCAGGAACCTTTTGAAGGAGCAGGGACTTCAACTTCCAGCAACTTCCAGATTCTGCATTTTACTGCACGTGTAGTCACTAGAAATTTCTGTTCGACTTGGGCGTAAGTAACAGTAAATGCTGTTAGCTTCACCGTTATTTTTATAGCAAAATCCAGCCCATTGACTCTGACGATGCAGCATTTCCTCGGTAAATGGAGCTTGAACCAAAAACTTGCTTATTCAAACCCAATCTGATTGGTACCTAGCTAATGCACTGCGTACTTTAGTATCCCAGAAGATCACAGGAATTTCCCAATCCAGCATTGTCAGTTGTTTAGAGCTTTCAGAGGCAATGTACGAGGTACTCTCCAAACTAAGAAGCTTAACCAACTCCTGAATTGTAAAGTTTTCCTGACACAAGATCAAATTCTTCTGCAAAGTTTTTCCCAGCATTTGCTGCTGAAATATCTCCTGTCTCCAAATTGGAATTTTTAAAATGACATTGGAGGTGATGCAAACAACCATTATATTGCACAAACGGGAAGAAACAAAGTGTCTCACTCTTCAAGCTCACTACTAGTTTGTCTTAATTTCTTCAAAATTCCCTCAACTCATAAGTTTGTAAAGGACAAGGAGTACAGTTAAACTTGATAACCCTTGAATTTTTGGTTTGTAAATAAATGGGTCTTAACACTGCCAACAACTTACATGATTGTTTATTTTGCAAATCACATGTTGAATGCAGTTCAAAAAGAGACAACTGTAACAAGGATGGAAGACTAATAAAATTCACTCCAGTGGATGTGGAGGCACAGAAATCCTTGATCATTTGCATCAAGTTGCCAATGAACAAGCCAGAAATTTTCTATAGCCTAAAATATTCTCCAAAAATAATTGTTTAGTAAACAGTGGCAAGTACTGCATTTGGATTTCCTTTTCAGGGGATAGAATTCAAGGTGCTGTAAGAAGAACTTCCATAGATAGAAGTACCTGTGCAAAGCTTCACCACATGTATTCCAGTCAGGCTTATTCAATTGATACAGAACACTGAGTGTAGTTGCAGCAGCCTGTGCTACCAGCCTAAATATGCAAGTATGTCTTAAATGCTAGCAATTCCTGTGGTCATAATATTGTTGAAGATTAATAAGTTAGTCATGGACATAATGGATGCACAATGATGTTAACCATCCTTAACCACTTCTCTGGTTTTTGTACCTTTGGGTTATATAAAGTCAGATGTTAAATGGGATTTCAGTAACCCATAAAAACAAGATAAAATCTATCAAAAAAAATGCAAAATGCCTGAATCATTAAATGCAAACAACATTGAATCTAAAGGTGAGTCCTTATATTACATATTCAGCGGGACCACTACAAGCCAAAGTTCGAAAGTGTTTGTTTGTCTAACGGTACAGCATATCAGAACACCAACAGTTTTGAGTGGTGAGCTGCCAAGTTGAACCTTAATTCCATCTAATGCCTATTCTCAGCCATACTACTGTAAGGTGGCAGCAATCAAAGGGCAGGTGCTTCCTCATAGGAAGAAGGAAAGCTGCATCCAACTACTTTCATTCACATATTAGCAGAATTTGGATAGTGGCATAAACAGAAACTGTGGCAACGCTTCCACTCCATTGCAGGTAAGAACCTGGATATCACATGCAAGGTGTTCTTGATATTGTGGTATATGCCGCAGCTGTGTCCCATAACCCTATGCCTGCACCATGGTAATGACCTGAGCCATCTTCCACTTTATCTGGAGATCGAAAATGGATCACATCCACAGGGATACAATGTACAAATCTCTCGATTAAAGCAGTGAAAAGTGACCCAACGTCGCCCTCATCCTGATGGCCACCTTTGTGTGTGGCTGCGTCAAGCTGTGTGTGGACCCTCGTAGTGATCCAAGTGTCACTACATGCAGAGGCTCTATCTGTCCCGGTGTTGTGAAGGATTAGCCATGCTGTCATAGAAAGCTCCATCCAGTTGTACCGTGCCATACCACCTGTCCTTCCTGGTGGAGAAAAACACCTTTGACCACAAGTCCATCAGGTAGTGGTCCACATGTAGTGACCTTGAGGCCCTGCAACAAGAGGAGATGGTGGATCCTGTCGGATGGTTCCCTGAACAGACTGTTAAAGTCATTTGCCAGAATGCCTCATCACCAGAGCTTTCAAACAAGCACCAAGACATAGCTTGGCCGGTGGTGAGAATGGCCCTCCCCATACCTTTCAAATACACCCAGAGTCTCAGCGCCACTGTACGCTGTCCTTGAGGTGGCTACAGTGGGGAAGACACCATTGCCCATCTCCTTCTGAAATGTGCCTTTGCAATGAATGTCTGGAAAGAGATGCAGTAGTTTTTGTCGAGGTTCATCCCGAGGAGATCTGTAACATAGAACTGTGTTGTACCAAGAGAAGACACTGAGAGAAACATCAACTGCTGCTGTAGGACCATCAACTTGGTGAAAGACATTCTTTGGTCTGCCCAAAGCTCATTGGTCTTCCATTGCAGGGAAATGTCCATGATCGAGTGTTACAGACTAACACATTATAAGGTCCAGGACTATGTGCTGAGGGAGGTACTAAATCTTGGGGCAGCCGCCGCAAGTGCTCAATGGGAAAAGGCTTTCTGCCATCGGACACCAACAGACATAATGTAATGAGGTACCTCAGAGTGCCATGTACTGTATTAAAAGGAATCAATCTGTATTGTGCTTTATGTAATGTCACATCTGAACTGTTGTACTATTACAAATTTTATGAATAAAGTATATTTTTTGAAAAAAATTGTAGAGTGGCATTGATTGCCTGTCTGCCCCTTTGGCTTTAGGAGGTGCTGAAGATCACTGTGAGGGTAGAAGTTGAAAAGAGTAAAGGGGCAGATTTCAAACCACCATTTAAAGAAGTTTCATGATCCAACAATGGTAGAATCTTTCTACAAAAGAGCGTTTGAAGTTACGATTCATTCAGAGAATTGATATCATCATATGACCTGTACTCCCTCACATTCCAAGCATTTTTTGTACCCTGTAAGCCGAAAATATCCACGAACTGCTCATTTCTGCTGTTATTGGCTGAGCTCATTTAACATTTATTATGATTGGGAGACTGAAATCTAAACACAATGGGAATTGCATTATTTTTCAATTTCATATTTGAAGAATTTTCCAAAGAAGCTGTGTTTAAAACATAGCAAATTCTATTTATTTAAAAATAAAATACAGATTACTAAAATGGGTGTTAAGAACTGAGAGAAACAGAATGCACAGTAAAATAATGGAAAATAATTTTTATTTGCATTTGTGTTACAGACGTTTGCTTACTCATCAACAACGATTTGCGTTTATATAGTGCCTTTAGTTTGGCAAAACCTTCCAAGGCACTTAATAAGAGTGTTATCAAACAAAATTTCTACTTTATCCCTTGTGAATTATCAGCCTTACCTCTCCTTGGAAATTTCAATCTGCATGGTTATAAAATTATTTGTTTCTGATCTACTAATACTGTACTGGTATTCTATTATAAAAGATATTGAAATTTTTTTATTAATTAAACAGAACAAAATAGATGTCTACACAAAAAACTGTTCCTGCTCCTTTCCTTTTTTAAACAATTATATCTCCTTCCCTCTTATCCCATTCCATTCACCGTAACTTCAGATAAGAGTAACAAAAACAAAAAGCACTGGAAATACTCAGCAGGTCTGGCAGCATCTGTGGAGAGAGAAGCAAAGTTAACGTTTCAGGTCTGTGACCTTTCATCAGGGTTCTGATGAAAGGTCACAGACCTGAAACTTTAACTTTGCTTCTCTCTCCACAGATGCTGCCAGACCTGCTGAGTATTTCCAGCACTTTTTGTTTTTATTTCAGATTTCCAGCATCTGCAGTATTTTGCTTTTATTTCAGATGAGAGTAACCTGCTTCCAGCAAGAGACCTACGCTATTTTCTATTGAAACACCAATTTAAAAAAATCAGGCCATACCACCATGCTTAGAAACCTGCAAGCCAAATCAAAGAAAGCCACAAAAGTAGAGTTCTGTTTGCCTAATATGGAGTGTGCACTCTTTCCCCAAAGGGGTACATCATGTTCACATAATCCTAGAAAACTTAGATGCAGGTTGGCAAAATTCAATGTTAAGAACCTTCATATATGTACTGACGTACAGTTGAACTTTAACCATTTATGACTGCATTGTTTACTAAACCAGAGTACTGAGTACAATTCCCGCTACTTGTCCAGCTAAAAATAATTGGGAATTCTAACTTACCTCTTGATTCCCCAATGCCTTTCCATCATCTACAAAGCACAAATCAGGAGTATGATGAGTACAACCTGGATGAATACAGCTCTAAATACTCAACAAGCTTGACACCATCCAGGACAAAGCAGCCTACCTTATTGGCACCCCATCCACCATCTTAAGCATTTGTGCACCATTGGTGCACTGTGGCTGCAGTGTGTACCATCTACAAGATGCACTGCAACAACTTGTCAAGCTTTTAACAGCACCTTCCAAATCTCCAACATCTACCACCAAGAAGGATAAGGGCAGCAGATGCATGGGAACACCACCACCTGCAAAGTCCCCTCTAAGCCACACACCATGCTGACTTGGAAATATATCACCATTCCTTCATCATTATTAAGTCAAAATCCTGGAACTCCCTATACCACACAGATGGCAGGCGTTCAAGAAGACACCTTCTCAAGGGCAATTATAGATGGACAATAAATGCTGGAACTGCCAATGACTTCCACATCCCCTAAACAAAAAAAAATCTTGCAAGGTTATGTAATCCCAACTCAGAAGAACAACAGCCCCCAATTAAAGGTGTATGCTCCAGGTGCTGTCGATGAATCAGGCTGCCAATCATCAATATCCTGGAATGCTGCTGACCTCTTGGTTCAGGTATCAATTACCAAGAGTACTACAGAGCAGCATTTCATTTTGGAGCTAACTCAACACCAAACTGGTGCTGCTTATCTCCTCCATAAAATGTGCGAATGCGTTTCCACTGTCATGGATGCACGCCATATTCAATCAAAGGGATAAGGTGCAGAGCAAAGAGTGACCTTGTAACAATTAGTGAACATAGTTCACTACATGTTCAGATACCCAGTCTCCAGTGTCAAGTAGCTGTTGCCCCACATTTTAGAATTTCCTCACCAGATATGTGACTTCAGTATGCTGGAAAGACTTGCACAGGACAACTTGCAATATGTCAGCCATCTTCATGTTTTAAACATTCACTTCCATTGCTGCATACCAGGTTTACTTGTCACCAGCTGCTTAATCTAGGGGCTTTGGCAAAGAGACATGCCACCCAGAGAGAGACATCACAGCACTTTGGAGTCATTCATTCACAAATTCTCCACCCCTTGCTTGGAAGATATGCTTAGATGCGCATGTAGCACTTCAACAGATGGCATAGCTGAGATCAGGAACTTGCCATTTGCAAAGTGAGAGGTACAGACCTTCCAACTCTACTCTGCAGCACAGCATGTTCAAGACCTTTGACAGCACATTCCCATGCCACAATTCTGGAAGCAACTCAATATTTCATACCTTTTTTTTCAAACTGTTTAAATTTTGTGAGTTTGGTTGGAAACCTGCAGATCTGCAATATTTTTTTCTCCATTATGGGGCAGGATTAAGGGGTAGGGAAATAAAGCTTATATGGCCCAAAAGCAATCTCCTGTTCTGACTCCTAAAATCATATTGCATCTGTGCTGAAGTCAAAGAAAATAAGCACTGTGGTTTGGTAATAGCAGTAAACTGTAATGATTCCTTAGGTTGAAACCATTTTGTTTTCTTTTGGAAAAAGCTTTTCAACCAATTGCGCTCAAAAATAAATAGAATATGTTATACTCCTGTAATGTATATGGATTTTGCTATTCCCTGTAACACGCAAAAATATGATTTGACTGTAGTTCAAATCACATGGTATATTACTTGGTCAGTGCAAATCACCTGATTCAATCTCATGAGTCAGTTATTCGTCGATGGCTATCAGGACACCTGATGGTGGCAAAACAAGTGATTTAAAACAAAGTACTGCTGTGACCACCAATATCCATTTATATGTATCATAAAGAATTTCACAAATAGAGGCAAGCTCAGGATCACAATATAATGTGAACTTCAGATGACAACAAACTTCTTGAGATTTTACCACACCATTTCAAGCTTTTAATTTTTGACAACCTTGTAATGTATTCTAGCCTGTGTGCTACAAATCATATGCAGCACAGTGAAACAAAACTTCATATTATGTTAGGTGGTACCAACTCCTTCAATCTGAGGTGCAAAATATAATACCAGGTAGTATGATTTATGAGTTGCATTTAAAAGTGTAGTCTGAATGAGTCTGAATATCTTTAAATTATTCTTCAGCACTATTACTCCCAATTTTCATTTGCATATCAATGTTCTTATTTTATATCACTCATGAGGAATATCAAATATTTAGAAGTCTGCTTGAAAATTGTAATGTATCTTGGGATTCAGATGACATTGAAAAACTGCTTGAACTTTGTTCTCTTGCGTTATGATGTCATCCCTATCAGAGTACAATGAGAAAATAATGACATCTTACAACAAGAATAGGGAAGAAAGGATCTATTTTCAACCTTGGTGGAGATAGACTTACTACTGCCAAGGTCAGTGTGGCACCAGTCCCAGTACATTCCAAGCTGTTAAAGGTCATGTTGCAGATCTATGTTAGGTCCAGTTCATCTTAGAGCTGGATTTCAGAAATTGGTCCACGTTTCAAAAAGTACATCATTTTCATGGGGTAGGGGCATAATTATGTTGGAAATTTTAAATAAAGCCTAACTTAAGTTTAATTGAGATCATGAATGGAGATAGAGTTCTGTGAATGGTAGTTTCAATTCATAATGTGACTGACAAAAGAATTTCACGGTGCCAATCAAGAGGGAATTCTGTATAAAATATTGCTCTCAAGTTGCCTCTGACTGGCAGATGGAAAGTATCAAATATAAGAATCAGGAGGGACTGAGAGACACTATTAAGTATAATGTGCTAATTTTTAGCATTTACGATTTTGGACAAGCCAATTGAAAACTTTTAACCCAGTAGACTGTAAATCTATGGACTTTGCCATGTTTACTGTAGCTTGGTTGAAAGGAGACATATCGCACAACTGGGTTGTCTTCAAAGCAGAACTGTAAAATCTACTGGCGAAATAAAGCAAGAAGCAATTTTGAAAAAAAATGCATCTTTTTACGATGTTCCTGTTCCAGCACTAGGGCTGCGATTTTCAGTGTGTTGGGGAGGCAGGGGGCTTAAGGAATTGCAGATATTACTTTCCCATCCATCTCCTGTCTGACCCCATTTCAAAAGCAACAGCTGGTGCAGCCAATGGCAGGCTCAGTAATACATTTGTCACAGGACTTGAACCTAAGACAGGTGAGAGTGAAGGAACTATTTAAGTTGAGAGGTCATTGCTGTACCACTTTTGAAATTACAAGATAAATATATTTCTAATTTGATAGAGGTATTCAAAATCATAAGGGGTCTGGACAGAGTAGATAGGGAGAAACTGTTTCCATTAGCAGAAGGATCCAAAACCAGAGGGCACCGATTTAAGCTGAGTGGCAAAAGAAACAACGGCGACATGAGGAAAATCTTTTTTATGCAGTGTATGGTTAGGATCTGGAATACACTGCCTGAGAATGTGGTGGAGGCAGATCCAATCAAAGTCTTCAAAAGAGAATTGGATAAGTTTCTGAAGAGAACAAAATTGCAAAGCTATAGGAAAAAGTTAGGGGAGCGGGACTAGGTGAGTTCCTCTTGCAGAGAGCCAGCACAGACACGATGGACCAAATGGCCTCCTTCTGTGCTATGATTCTATTATTCTAATTTCTTAAATGCAACCTACAGAGAAGACATTACTGCTTATGTTGATTTTTTATGGTGATTGGTGATTGTAGGCTCTGTTAGAACTATTGGTTTCATATTTAGTAGTTACTTGAGGCTGAGGCATTCAGTGTCAATGAGCTGGATTTTATGTTGGGTGGACGGGAGCAGGTCACTGACATAAAAGTCGGTGGCGAACCCGCTTCTGCCCAGCCCGGGGGTCGAACCCACATTTTACGGGTCCCCAGGCTTTAATTATTCCGAGGCGGGACTTCCACTTGCTTGAGGGAGGAAGTCCCGCCTCACTGAGCTGCCAGCCAATCATTGGGCTGGCAGCTCTTAGTCCCAGCAGTGCCATCGGGAGCCGTGGCCACTGCTGGGACTGCAGCCCAGCTGAGGACATGGAGCCAGGAGTGCAGGTAAGATAGGGTTGCCTCGCAGGGCTAATCGGTCGTGGCGCGGCAAGGCACAGATGTTTGTTTGGGGGGAAGGGGGTGTCTCGAGTCCTTGAGGTGGTTGGGGAAGTGGAGGCAGCCCTCAATCGGGCACCCTGTGCCCGTTTGTCCGGGTCCCACCCCGGTGTTCTGAGAGGCTGCCAAGTTTCACTGGGCGGCCTTTAACGTCTGCCGGACGCCAGCTTGCCATGGGTAAAATTCCCGTGGAGGCAGGCAAAGACCCTTAAGTGGCCACTTAAGGGCCTTGATTGGCTTGGGGCAGGCGGCCCGTTTCTCATTCCCACCGGCCCACGTAAAGTGGGGTGGGGGTGGAAGTGGGAGTGGGTTGGGAAGGCCTCCCGGAGCCATCCGCTCAATTTTACACCACCCCCCTGCCACCATCTGGCTCGCTGGGGTGGAGTAAAATTCCGGCCAATGTGTAAGTCTGCACTGCCTAACAATGAGTATCCTGTGCTACAATGCCATCTACTGGATTATCAGCAGAAAACATTACAGAATCACAGAAACACCGAATTGTTACAGCGCAGAAGGAGGCCATTTGGCCCATCATGTCTACACTGCCTCTCCAGAAGAGCAATTCACTTAGTGCCATTCCCCTGCCTTCTCCCCGTAAGCCTGCACATTCTTCTTTTTCATATAACAGTCTATTTCCCTTTTGAATGCTTCAATTGAACCTGCCTCCATCACACTCTCAGGCACTCGTTATGTGGAAATGTTTTTCCTCATGTCGCTTTTGCTGCTTTTACCAATTACTTTAAATCTGTACCCTCTCGTTCTCGATTCTTTCATGAGTGAGAACAGTTTCTCCCTATCTACTCTGTCCAGACCCTTCACAATTTTGAATACCTCTATCAAATCTCCTGTCAGCCTTCTTTTCTCCAAGGAAAACAGTCCTAACTTCTCTAATCTATCTTCATAATTGAAGTTCCTCTTCCCTGGAACCATTCTGGTGAATCTTTTCAGCACTCTCACCAGTGCCTTCACATCTTTCCTGAAGTGCGTCGCCCAGAACTTGATGCAATACTCCAGTTTTGAACTAGTGTCTCATACAAGATCAACATAACTTCCTTGCTCTTGTATTCTATGCCCCTATTAATAAAGCCCAGGGTACTGTATGCTTTATTGACCGTGCTCTCAACCTGTCCTGCCACTGTCAATGACTTTTGTACATCTCCACGCAGGTCCCTCTGCTCCTGCAACCTCTTTAGAATTATACCCTTTATTTTACATTATCTCTCCATGTTCTTCCTGCCAAATGAATCACTTCACATTTCTCTGCATTGAACTTCATCTGCCACCTGTCTGCCCATCCTTTTGAAGTTCTACACTATTCTCCTCACAGTTCACAATGCTTCCAAGTTTCATATCATCTGCAAACTTTGAAATTGTACCCTGTACACCAAGGTCTAGGTCATTAATATATATCAAGAAAAGCAATGGTCCCAACATTGACCCCTGGAGAACTCCACCACAAACCTTCCTCCAGCCCAAAAAATATCCATTAACCACAGTAATTTTACAACAGGACTTTCAATTAGTTTAAAGCAGGGATCTCCCGAGCTTTTATCTTTGTAGGCCATATGGGTGTAATGCCATAGAAGCTTGGGGAGAGAGCACAAACGGCACAGTGGCGCAGTGGTTAGCACCGCAGCCTCACAGCTCCAGAGACCTGGGTTCAGTTCTGGGTACTGCCTGTGTGGAGTTTGCAAGTTCTCCCTGTGTCTGCGTGGGTTTCCTCCGGGTGCTCCGGTTTCCTCCCACAAGCCAAAGACTTGCAGGTTGATAGGTAAATTGGCCATTATAAATTGTCACTCGTATAGGTAGGTGGTAGGGAAATATAGGGACAGGTGGGGATGTTTGGTAGGAATATGGGATTAGTGCATGCCACTTTCCGTTTGCACTTGCCTCTGTTTATAAAAACTAATATCCAAAGGCCTGGATTTTGCAGTCACTGGTGAACGAAAGACAGTGACTGTTCATTACACTTCCTGACTTTTTACGGGCTTTTGCAATGGAACCTGCAATTAGTAGAAATCTGAAACAGTGCGGCGCCCTCGACAGAGGATCTCAAAACCTGTGTGAATAGGCCAATGAACCATGTATCTCCTTAACCAATTAGAATGAAAAATCCTTACTGAGAGATGGCCTGAATTTTACAAGCCCCTCGACATTGGGGGTCGTGGTGGGGGGGCCCGTAAAATTCAGCCGAGAGAAGCCCGCCTCGACCCCCAATACATTTCTTAATGCCAAAGGGATCAAGGGATATGGGGAGAAAGCGGGAACAAGGTACTGAATTAGACGATCAGCCATGATCTTTTTTGAATGGCGGAGCATGCCCAATGGCCTACTCCTGCTCCTATTTTCTATGTTTCTATGTTTCTATGACCCCCCGATGTGAAGAAGGCCCCGTCGCATTTATCCGGCGGTGGCAAGACCTCGGTGCGGCCATCCCACCGCTTGGTGGCGGGGCCTTCATTAAAATATGGAAATGCAAACATTAACATGTAAATGAACTTACCTGCCGCCGCCATCCGTCCCACACCGATTTTATCGCTGCCGATCGCAACTTGGCAATTTAGTTTCTTTTTGTTAGACGACTCATTATCACTTCTCTTATCGGAATGAAGTTCTGTTTTACTCTTAGTCATGATTTCCATTTATCTCTTTTGTCCTGTTCACTGTCACAGTTTCTTTTCCTTCTTGATTGTGTTACGACCAGGTGAGAAAGGGGTCCCCTCTCAGCCTTTTCCTAGTCTGACTGTTACAGGGTTTAATTTTTAAAACACTGTGGTTTTAGTTTCCCCTCTGTGAATCCTTGTTCACTGCTCTCCAATTGCAAGGCAAAGCAATCTAAGTTTTCTTAGATTTAAACAAGAATGATGTAAGTTTGTTAACCTTAAAACTCTTAATTCGGTTAAAACTACTACGAGTAGGCAACACGACCACGCTAACATGCATACGGGATAAACCCACGCAGCTAGAGACAGTAAAGGAGAAAGAATAAAGGGAAGAGTTTGAAGCAATAGCTGGAGTTCATTTACTATCTTTTGAGTTTGATATAGAGTCTTTGCAGTTAAAACTTGACATTTTGGTGGGGCCCAGTGCACACTTTCAAACTATTTTTGATGTAGGATTCTTCTTTCTTGAGGTTTAAGTGGCTTCATTGGATCTGGAAATTTGTGAGAGAGAGAAAGAGCCAGGGAGAGACCTTCCTTCTCTTTTATCTTCAAGTTGCAGTCTCTCTCTTCAAACTGTTCTGTGAACACAATTCAAAAACCCTGGGCCAGCAGGCTGGTCATGTGACTAGGTTTTTTTTAACAAGCTCACCTGCGTTTTTTGTGGATTCTCCATCTTAGCAGACACCCTCAGTGAGGGGTGGATGGAATGCAGGCTTGCTACACATTCAATGTCTGGTAATCAAAATCCATTTGGGTTAATTGGCTCAGGGAGCAGTTCCATTGTCTCTCCAGGAAACTGTCTTAGAATGCAAATATTTCCAGCCACTGCTGTGATCTCTTTAAACAAGTCATCTTTTCAGTCCAGCAACAGTTTAAAATTAATGCTTCATATGATGAAATTAATGTGACTCCTTCGTGGCAGGTGGGATCTTCATGAAACCTCTACACCCAGTGGAATGAAATGCAATTTCCAGAAGAACATTTCATTAAAAGACTAGAGAGAGCAGAGAAAGTATGGGAAAACACACATGCATCTCTCTCATACATTCTCATTCATTCAGAAATCCTGAAAATTGTTACCGCCTGTCTTTTCTTGGCAACAGTGCCGCTTTAAACTGCCCTTTTTGGCATTCCAATAAACATGTGATTTTTGGGGAAGTTTTTCAGTTTTCACATTTCCACTGCCGAGGATGTCTTTGTTCCTGTTGAGGCCTGCAGGGGGAGGATTAGATTTAATTAGCCCAAAGTTGGAGTTATGCTCAGGAGAGTCAGTAGTGGGTGGATCCATTTTGATCTCTCTTTCAGTGCTTTTATGAGTCATGCAAGTGCTTTTCACCTTAGGGAAGTTGGTTCCCTTTTCTCCGAAGTGTGGTGGTGGATTCTTTGCTAATCTTCCCTTTGTCCTGCTTGAAAGTATTTTTCCAGATTCTACTGCACTCCCCCTGTGGCACTTCGACTAAGTGAGGCATCACCCTCTCAGTTTCTCTGCCCTCTTGAGGACTTTCTTTGTCTCTGCAGGTTTCTGTAAATGCTGTTAGCAACTCTATTGGGGTGCTTCTGGTGTCTGCATTTACATAGGAGGATGTGGGGTCTAATTTTCAAACAATTCAGGGGTTGGCTAACCGGACAGTAGGGGTTTCCATTTGGAGTTCCTCTCGGATCTCCATTAACCTGTCCTTTTTGTCCCTTTTCCTCCTTTTCCTCTCTAATTTTTTTGCCAATCTTGTGCTTGTCTGGCCCCTTTTGTTCTCGGCAGGGGTCCCTTACAGTTCACCAGCCCTTTGCTGGAGGGTCCTCCAAACACCGATACAGAACTTAGGGGTGCAGATTTCACTCTAGGTTGCAGTTTCCCCTCAACCTGGTACATATGGCACCTCCTACAGTACTGCACCACATCTTTGTGGAGTTTTGGCCAGTCAAACTGCTGTCTTATGCGGGCTTTGGTTTTTTTGTATACCAACATGTACAGCCACTGTAATCTCATGGGCCATTCTTAATATTTCTCTCAGGTACCTCTGGGGCACCACTAACTAGTGAACCACTGTCCACTCCTTGCCCTCAGGTCTGTGAGTAGAACTCCACTTTCTCATCAGTACCTCATTCTTTAAATAGTAGCAGTCAGGGCCTCCCTCTGCTTCAATTTCAGACAAGGCAGCCTGTGCAACCCTCTCAATACCAGGTCAGCTCGCTGAGCCTCAGCTAGGGAAGATTCATTTAATTCACTCCCTGGGTCCTCTAACTTCCTAAAGAAAGTCTCAGACAGACAGACCTCATGGTCATCTGCCTGCAGTGCCAATGCACACTCCTCTGGGGGAGCTGGTTTGATCATGGCCTGATTCAGTACACATGCAGGGGAACTGCAGGGGATCGTCTCCTGCCACCGTCCTGTCTCTCTGACCTCCTGCGGTCTCTCTTTTACTACTGGGGAAGCTACCACCTTCGCTACACCAGATCATTACCAAGGAGCAGGTCAACCCTGTCTACAAGCAAACTTGGGACAATCCTTACGGTCACCAGTCCCGAAACTAGGTCGCACTCCAAGTACATCTGACGTAAAGGTACAGGCTTACACTGCCCTCCAATACCATTCACCACCATTCTGATATTTACTGCATTCTCTGGGGGAAAGGTCAGGCCTTTTCCCAGTCCCTGAGGATTACTATGGGCTTACTTGCCCCACTCGAGATGTATGGGGGTACTGTCCCTTCAGACACGAAATCCTGATAGCCTTCAGGAACCCTATTAAGTTTTCCTGCACTTACAGCAGTAAATTTCCTGGGCCTTACTACTGCTGCAGTTAAAGCCACAGCTTATTCAGCTGTGCTTTCCATCAGGTTCCCTTCTCCTTCACTGAGTGGGTGTGCCCTGATTAACCCTGCAGGCTTTCCCCATAGTTTCCAGCAGTCAACTCTTAGATGACCTGCTTTATTACAATGAAAGCACACAGGTCTCCGGGTCTCACTCCTATTTACAGCACCTTCCTTTTTGGTTGGAGGAGGGCCCCCTGGGTCTCCTGCTTTTCTTTCCCTCCCAGGACTGCTTGAGCTTCTATCACCTTCCCACCCTTTGTCCTTTTTGGATTTGTGGGGGTGACTAGGAAAGGTTTTCCCCTGGGGATTCAACTTATAGATGAGAGCAAACTCATCAGCCAGAACTGTGGCTTGCCGAGCTCTATGAACCTTCTGTTCCTCGACATGTGTCTTTTTGGAGAGTGGGAGAGAGATTTTAAATTCCGCCAGGAAAATTACCTCTCTGAGATTTTCATAGCTGGGCTGCACCATAAGAGCCCTCAGCCAATGGTCAAATGCCAGCTGCTTACTTCTGTCAAACTCCAAGTAAGTTTGATCAGCTTGCTTCTTGAGGGCTCGAAGTTTCTGGCAATAGGCTTCCGGTCCTAGCTCATATGCCTCGAGAATAGCATTTTTGTCAGTTCATAATTGCATGAACTCTCATCTGGCAACAGGGAATGAACCTCATGGGCTTTTCCTAGTAACTTGCTTTGTAGCTGGGGAGTCCAAGCCTCAGATGGCCACTTTAACTGCCTTGCAAGTCTTTCAAAAGATACAAAAATGCTTCCACATCCCCCTCATTGAATTTTGGAATCAATTGGGAAAATTGTAACAATTCTGTACCGAGCCCTGAATTACAATCCTTCATATTGGCCATCCTTTCAATGGGGTTACTCTTGTCACCCCCTAATTAACTCAAGCTGCCTCAGCTCTCTCTCCTTGCATTCCTTCTGGAAGTCTCCCTCTTTCTCTCTCTCCTGTCTTTCTTTCTCTTTCTCCTGTCTCTCTCTCTTTCTTCAAATTCAAGTTTCCTCTGTTCCAATTGTATCTTTGCTAGCAATAACCCTGTCGGAGTCTATTTCTAACCCTATTTCTGCTTCTTCAGATTCAAGGAAAAAATGGTTGGCCACTAGTCTTAGGAATTCAGACTTTCTAGCCTTAACATGGACAGTGATCCCACACTGCTCAGCCATTTTTCTCAATTCTTCCATAGACAGTGCTTTTAATGTATCCCAAGTTACTTCACCCAGGTTTGGGGACTTACTGGCTTCAGTCACAGACATGTTAGTATTCTAGCACACACAACCACAAGAAACCCTGTATTGAAATCTTTTCTCCTTTTGATTGGGATTAATTTTACTTCCCACTTCCAATTTCTCGTTTATCTGTGGGTTGAATCCCGGATGAGCCCCCAAATTTCTGTTATGACCAAGTGAGAAAGGGGTCTAGGGGTTCCCTCTCAGCCTTTTCCTGGTCTGACCGTAACAGGGTTCAATTTTTAAAACACCGTGGTTTTAGGATCTCCTCCGTGAATCCTTGTTCACTGTTCTCCAATTGTAAGGCAAAGAAATCAACCAGACAGGTTTTCTTAGCTTTAAACAAGAAAGGTGTGAGTTTATTAACGTTGAAACTCTAATTTGGTTTAATCGATTACGAGTATGCGGCGGGACCATGCTAGCATGCACACATGATAAACACACAAGCAGATAGAGACAGTAAAGGAGAAAGAATAAAGGGGAAAAGTTTGAAGCAATAACTGGAGTTCATTTACTATCTTTTGAGTTCAATGTAGAGTCTTTGATTGCAGTTTAATATTGCCATTTCATTGAGGCCCAGTGCACGCTTTCAAACTTATTTTGATGTAGGAGTCTTCTCTCTTGAGGTTTAAGTGGCTTCAGTGGATCTAGAAATTTGTGAGAGAGAGAGAGAAAGAGATCCAGGGAAAGACCTTCCTTCTCTTTTATCTTCAAGTTGCAGTCTCTCTCTTCAAACTGTTCTGTGAACACAATTCAAAAACCCTGGGCCAGCAGGTTGGTCATGTGACTAGATTTTTCCCACAAACTCTCCTTTTCTTGTGGATTCTCCATCTTAGCAGACACCCTCAGTGGGGGGTGGATGGAATGCTGGCTTGTTACACATTCAATGTTTGGTGATCAAAATCCATTTGGGTTAATTGGCTCAGGGAGCAGTTCCATTGTCTCTCCAGGCAACTGTCTCTTAGAATGCAAATATTTCCAGCCACTGCCTGTGATCTATTTAAACAAGTCATCTTTTCAGTCTAGCAACAGTTCAGAATTAATGCTTCATGTGATGAAATTAATATGCCTCCTTCGTGACAGGTGGGGTCTTCATGACAATTGTGATTGCCATGTTTCTTTTTTCAGCACCTGCATCACGTTCTGCCTCATTTCCTTGGGATTCCAGGTGAACTTTCACCTTTCTTCTTTCAGACCATGATCACCAATAAATGAGGTTTAAAACTACTTGGAACACTGCTCCCACCCGTTTATGCAATGCACCCTCTCTACCAGTGCCTAGGTTCACATAATCTTTTGTCTTTCCAATTTGAATAAACTTCTTTTTCTTTTCAATTACAAGGACCGGAAGCTGAAGCATCTTCTGAATCCCCACAGAATCCACAGATATTTCTCTCTTTATTTTCTTCTGGATCAAACTTTTTAATACCACTTCTTTTCAGATTTTCACATCCTCTGCCACATTGAACTTGGAACAATCTATTACCGTTAAGGGACAGCTCCATCCCGAGTCCCAAATACCCAGCTTGAATTGCTGCTGAGCTCTTCTTTCACTAGCTTTGCTCCAGTATTTTCTTTTGTGCTCTCCATTATGATTATGACCCCTTCTTCTGTCTGAACTTCGCAATCCTCCTGGCATATTTTCATTTCAAACTGCAGTTATCTGAGTTTTGCTACTATCCTACTCGTTTAATATGTCTCCCACTGAACTTCTTGCTCTCAATTCTCTTAGTTACAGCACTGTTAGATATTGTGATCAAACCTGATAATCATCTTGTTATTGAGTATTGAGTTATTGACATGTTGTTGAAGCTTTCGATCTTGCACTCATCAGGACAAGCTGCCTGGTTTAAATTTTAAACAAAGCTTGGCAGTTAACTGTCAGTCACCATAAACTGGTGCCTTCCCCATGACAATGTCACTACCAATCAGCGTTCACTTTGCCAACCAATCAGCAGTCTCTTCTCATACAGTATAAAGTTGCTGTTTTCCCTTATATTGGTACTCTTGCGGATTGTCCTGATGAGTGCAAGATGAAAAGTTTCGACAACATGTCTCTATTTTCAGCAATACTCAAGTTCTGTACTACCAAACGATCTTGTTAGTGTTGTATGGTGAAAACTGTAGCTACTTGAATCCTATTATCTCCCTCTGGCCAAAAGAGGGTGCTGTCAGACAATTACCAAAGTATGACTGAATACCATACAATAAAGCATAAACTATCCACAATTCTATCAATAAACAAATATAAATCAAAAATAATGGATTTAGCAAATTTTATTCGATAAAGAAAAAAATCTTTTGGGAAGCAGTCTAATCTTCAGTCTAAACTTTGAATAAATAATTTCCCTTAAAAGAATATTCCTGAAAATGTTCATAAAGTTTTCCAAGTAGAGATAAACTGAATATATACTTCATTATATTTAAGATAATCTATGAAAATTAATACTTTTACTTAACGGCTCAGTCGATGTAGAGTATTTGAGCTTTACAGAGCAGGGTTGTCCCAGGTTTTATCCTCAGGGTGTACTGGGTTTGCTGATCTCAAACAGGCGACAGTAGATACTACATTTCACATCAGCAGCCTGCATTAGATAGAGGAAAAATCATCCAAAGTTCCAATTTCTGATTGATTGTCACCGGCTCCTGCTAAAAGAATGCTTGTGTTGTTGCAGGATCAGACTCAGCTGTGATGCCCCCTGCAATTGACTGGTGTGACACTGCTAAGGCTTTCACAAGAATAACAGCCACTTATGAAATTGGTGGCCATGAAATAGTTGACCAGCAAGGAGTCAATGCCTTTTGCAGAGGAGCAGAGGGAAGAAAGTTGAGAAAGAAAAAGAAATTCATGTCTCCACTACCTGTGATATGTAAGCAGAGAGAGCAAAAGCTGCACATACCCTTCTTCAACCATCTTTATCTGACCTGTTTCTCTCGTTCAAAGTACCAAATAAATATGCCATCGTTACACATTTCAAGACCTGGATATTGGAGCTTGTACTTCTGAATTCCTCCAGTGTCTGATGACTGTTTTTGCCAGGAAATATGGGCCTTGCTGTAGGCTTGTGGAAACACTGTTTGCAGAAGGAAATTACATAAGTGAGATGTCACGCTGGATATTTCATCTTTGGGCAAGGCTTCACTGCCAGTGAGCTGCTTGGCCAATAAAAATAGGTGCATCTTTTTGAAAATGACTAACAAATTACAGTTACCATGCTTGTCAGTGGCAGCACCTTCATCAATTTCCAACGAGAAAGGACTCAACAGCTTGAAAGCGACAGTATTTTGGGGGGGGGGGGGGGGGCGGAGTTAGGAGGGGTTCCATAACTTAAAAGTGTCATTGATAGTACGCGGGTGGCTATCAGAGCTCCATATTAATATGTTTTCATGAACAAGAAGGGATTCCACTTTACAATTGTGCATGCGATTCATGATCAGAGAAATATAATCCTGCGTGCCAATTATCTTTTCCCAGGAAGCTGCTATGGCATGCTATTCTGTGGCAGTCCATTGTGTTCCAACTCTTTGGTGGGGGGCCATGAACACTAAAAGATTGGCTTTTAAAGGACTACAGCTGAGCTGTGCTGCCCTCCCTCAAGGCATCAATCAATAATCCCTACACAGCTATGTTGAGACTCATGTCACCATCGATGTAGTATTGGCAGAGGATGACCACAGACCTGCTGCCTCCCAGAAAAAGGAAGAAGTTGACTACTTAGAGAGAACACAGGAACAGGAGTAGGCTATTCAGCCCCTTGAGCACATTCCACCATTAATTAGATTATGGCTGATCTGTACCTCAATTCCATTTACCCACATTGGATCCATAAAATATGACAATCTTAAATCCTTAAATTTCAAGTGACTAAGTATCCACAACGTGCTGGGGGTTTGAATTAACTACCCTTTGTGAAAAGGTACATGCTGATTTCACTCTTAAATGGCCTAGCTTTAATACCATTTGTAATGGCAACGTGGTGTGATGTGGGTGGTTCCGACTGTTCAACTCCCCACCTGACTGCAGCAAGCATATTTGTATTCATTTTTACGTTGTTTCTTTTTTTGGTTTAGAAAGAGGGAAAAAAAGAAAGTTTAGGATCACACCACTGTACACATTCATTTCATTTACACCACCAATGTTTGGAGCAGCTATTTGAGGTTCAAGCTTACATTTTTTTATCATCCTTCCTTTGGATGAGGTACCATCACAAAATTGTATTTCTTTTGGTTACGTGTTGTGAAATGGGGTTGTAGTTTCTCTCATACCAGTTTGTCCTAGTTTAGAAATGTTAATCTCCAGGAGCATGTGATTGTTGGTGAAGCTTGTAGTATGCAAATTTCTGTTACTGCTTCAGGCAAGGTTCTCGGTTTGTACAAGCTTTAACCTCTTAACTACTGCTTCCACAATATGGCATTAACCATTCAGGTTCTGACACATTGATACTTCTTATTTCTAGGTGATAGTGGATGATACATTGTTTTTCAGCCCCTGCAAGGCATCCAGAACTTCATCCTGCCCCTTGTTCTTGCTGAGTTCTGACTCTAAATTGTTGAGTTTGATTAGTTTTGGATTCGGAATCTGATCGAGTGGTTCTTCAGTGGGTAGATCCATGCTGACCTCACTTTTAGTTTTCTTGTGATTTTCACAAGTGTGGTTCACTTTAGGGTTGTAGTGTGTTCTTTAGTGTGTCTGATGCAACATAAATGAGACGCGTGGAGTCCAATTATGTTGAAGCTCTCAAACAGGTGTTACGAGCGAGGTGGGAGGAGTGCACTGTCTTTTCTAGTTCCACTTCTCCACAGGTCACAACATATATTTAAATGATTACCCAGCTACCGATACAGTTTATCATAGACTCTATTCTTTATCCCAGATTAAACTACTCAACCATGTTTTTTTAATAAACAACAAAATTATCAGTTTATTATAAAACAAGACAGAACCAGTAATGAAGCCAAGCATTAACACATAGAGTGAAATATAAAAGTTCGCTTTTACCTGAGACACCCTGCCCCCCGCATCGACCCCCTCCCACCAATTCCGGTTAACCAAAAAAATTGAGATTTTCTCTTTAGAGTTCTGTTACAAAAAAAGACAAAAATGAATACTTTGGCCAAATACTTGCTAATTCTTGAAGAAAAAAAGAGAAGAGAGGGAAAGATATCAGTTGTCCCTTTTTGGTTTGGCGTCCCAAATGCATGTAGACAGCTGTCACTGGGATCTCTCTAAAACAGTTCTTTTCAGGTGACGTTGGAGATAAATTTGGCAAGCTTTCCAGGAGAAATGCAACAACAGGGGTTTCTGGCAGGTTTTTCAGGAGAAATTCAGCATCAGTTTCTCTATTTCTTACACTTGATTCTCAGGAAGTTCTCAAAGAGATGGAAGAGGGTGCTGATGGTGACTGCTCTCTTGGCTGGTTCTCTCCAACTGCCTTCAAAACAATTCACACCCCAACACACTATCCAAAGCAAAGCCAAAAACAATATCTCCAGCATCAAGCCTCCTGACCCCCATAAATTTTGACCTGTCACATCTCTGTAAACATCTCCCTCAAGTCAAAAAGCCCCAGCTGGGTATTTATCTGAACACAGTGACTTCCAGTAAATGTTGTTTTCAAACAAGACCTCTCAATGTCCTTTCAATGACCCCAGTGAAAAAAAACATCCATGGAGGGTAAATCAACATCCGGCATGTGGGAGTCTTTCAAACATCATTTGATTAGCATCCAGGACCAGCATGTTCCTGTGAGGAAGAAGAATAAGTTTGGCAAGTTTCGGGAACCTTGGATAACGCGGGATATTGTGAGCCTAGTCAAAAGAAAAAGGAGGCATTCGTAAGGGCTGGAAGGCTGGGAACAGACGATGCTCTAGAGGAATATAAAGACAATAGGAAGGAACTTAAGCAAGGAGTCAGGAAGGCTAAAAGGGGTCATGAAAAGTCATTGGCAAACAGGATTAAGGAAAATCCCAAGGCTTTTTATACGTATATAAAGAGCAAGAGGGTAACCAGGGAAAGGGTTGACCCACTCAAGGACAGAGGAGGGAATCTATATGTGGAGCCAGAGGAAATGGGCGAGGTACTAAATGAGTACTTTACATCAGTATTCACCAAGGAGAAGGACTTGGTGGATGATGAGCCTAGGGCAGGGAGTGTAGATAGTCTCAGTTAGCTCATTATCAAAAAGGAGGAGGTGTTGGGTGTCTTGCAAAGCATTAAGGTAGATAAGTCTCCAGGACCTGATGGGATCTACCCAAGAAAACTGAGGGAGGCAAGGGAAGAAATTGCTGGGGCCTTGACAGAAATTTTTGTATCCTCATTGGCTACAGGTGAGGTCCCAGAGAACTGGAGAATAGCCAATGTTGTTCCTTTGTTTAAGAAGGGTAGCAAGGATAATCCAGGAAATTATAGTCCGGTGAGCCTTACGTAGGTGGTAGGGAAATTATGAGAGAGGATTCGTCGGGACAGGATTTACTCCCATTTGGAAACAAATGAACTTATTAACGAGAGGCAGCATGGTTTTGTGAAGGGGAGGTCGTGTCTCACTAATTTGATTGAGTTTTTTGAGGAAGTGACGAAGATGATTGATGAAGGAAGGGCAGTGGATGTTGTCTATATGGACTTCAGTAAAGCCTTTGACAAAGTCCCTCATGGCAGACTGGTACAAAAGGTGAAGTCACACGGGATCAGAGGTGAGCTGGCATGATGGATACAGAACTGGCTCAGTCATAGAAGACAGAGGGCAGCAGTAGGAAGGGTGCTTTTCTGAATGGAGGGCTGTGACTAGTGGTGTTCCGCAGGGATCAGTGCTGGGACCTTTGCTGTTTGTAGTATATATGAATGATTTGGAGGAAAATGTAGCTGGTCTGATTAGTAAGTTTGCGGACAACACAAAGATTGGTGGAGTTGCGGATAGTGATGAGGATTGTCAGAGGATACAGCAGGATATAGATCGGTTGGAGACTTGGGCGGAGAAATGGCAGATGGCGTTTAATCCGGACAAATGTGAGGTAATACATTTTGGAAGGTCTAATGCAGGTGGGAAGTATACAGTAAATGGCAGAACCCTTAGGAGTATTGACAGGCAGAGAGATCTGTGCATACAGGTCCACAGGTCACTGAAAGTGGTAACGCAGGTGGATAAGGTAGTCAAGAAGGCATACGGCATGCTTGCCTTCATCGGTCGGGGCATATAGTATAAAAATTGGCAAGTCATGCTGCAGCTGTACAGAACTTTAGTTAGGCCACACTTAGAATATTGCGTGCAATTCTGGTCGCCACACTACCAGAAGGACGTGGAGGCTTTGGAGAGGGTACAGAAGAGGTTTACCAGGATGTTGCCTGGTCTGGAGGGCATTAGCTATGAGGAGAGGTTGGATAAACTCGGATTGTTTTCACTGGAACGACGGAGGTGGAGGGGCGACATGATAGAGGTTTACAAAGTTATGAGCGGCATGGACAGCGTGGATAGTCAGAAGCTTTTTCCCAGGGTGGAAGAGTCAGTTACTAGGGGACATAAGTTTAAGGTGTGAGGGGCAAAGTTTAGAGGGGATGTGCGAGGCAAATTCTTCACACAGAGGGTGGTGAGTGCCTGGAACTTGCTGCTGGGGGAGGTGGTGGAAGCAGATACGATAGCGACGTTTAAGAGGCATCTTGACAAATACATGAATAGGATGGGAATAGAGGGATATGGTCCCCGGAAGTGCAGAAGGTTTTAGTTTAGGCAGGCATCAAGATTGGCGCAGGCTTGGAGGGCCGAATGGCCTGTTCCTGTGCTGTACTGTTCTTTAAATCCTTTTCAGTTTTCCCAAATAAGACAATGTCCATAATTTGAAAATACGAATCCTCAAAAAAAACGTAACAAAAAATACAGAAGCAGCATCATAACACAGGTTTATTACAGCTAAACAATTATATACAGTACAGAGCAAACTGTTTACAGAACCTGCCTCTATGTGTTGGAGTTGCAGAGTGACGCTGGCTTTGAGTCACATGACTATGTCCTGGTACTTAGCCCATTAGCATACTGAGATTTTAAAGGGACATCACTCTTAAAGGCAATGATGCAACATCCCCTTTCATTCCAAAGATAAGTCTCATATGCTAAAAGTAAAATCACATAACATTAGATAACACAAAAATTAGTTATACAGGATAAAGATTATAAAATTTACAGGTACAGGGATAGGGATTGTAAAATTTACAAGTGCAGAGGTTTAAAAGTCCATTTGTCGTTTTGGTGGTTTGACGACCCTTGCTCGGGAAACTTGTGTCTTGGCTGTTGCTGTTTTTTTTCCTGAAGTTTCTCCCTCTCTGAAATCAGCTTCTGCTGCTCTCCCTTCAGTCTGCTAACATACTCTGTTGCTTTTTTCAATATGACCACTTTTGAGGCCTTATCATTCATGAAGAGTTCCGGCACCTCATCTCAAAGAGCCAACAGACAATGTTTCACTTATTCCTCCTCTGCCTCTTCAGGACATTGTGTGTCCTTCACCTGTCCTCATCCTCTGCATCTGAAGGCCTGGGACTCGAGGTCGAGGACTTGTTGAGGGAGGAGTACTCAGCCTCATGGTGATGTCTGTCCATTCTGGCTCATTGTGCTGATTGCTGTTCTCTGGATAGCAAAGGTGAAGTCATGGCATAGTTGTGCTGTTGCTGGGTTTCCAGACTGCACCCTTTGATGCTGGCCAGATTCTGCGAGCGAGTTCCGGTCCTTGGAGATTTCCCCTTGGCATCGCTCCCCACTGCCAGCCTTTGTTTCTCAGTAGTGACAATGTCGATCTTTTCTTCTGAGTCGCTGGAGCGTGAGGAAACACTGCCTGTTGACAAAGGACTTTCACCATCTGAGTTTGGATCTTCATTCTCTTGGATCTTCATTCTCTTTGAGAAGGGGCTGATACTCTCCAAACCAGAACTACTGAGATCCTGGAGGAACTGTGACTTAATGCGGGTACCCTTGATCTCTTCTGCTTAATGGGTACCTTGGTGGTCTCGTGGATAGTTATGATGTTGAGTTTCTTACATGCTAGTAGTCTGCCACTGCTGGTCCGCTCATGTCTATCAGGTAGAATATTTGTGGTTTCCATGCCGACTTAACACAGATGCATTGGATTGTTAGTGTGCCACTGCATGGGATAGATTACCTTTCGTATGCAGATAACTTGGCAGTTGTCAGTTGTATCATTGATTTCCAATGACTCTGCTACATACCTTTGAGGATTCAGACTGGTAGGATATTTGCACTAGTGCCAGTGTCATTCTTGACTCTGAGCGTATGTTTGCCAGTTTTCTTTGGGCACATGATGTTAATAGTGGTGAAAGCTTCCAATTGCTTGACTTCATCAACATGATGTGCCAGGTTCACAATGTGAAATGCCTGCTCGTCTTCTGGCTGAGAATTACTCGTCTCTGAGTCTTGTCTCAGGTCTGTTTCACTGCGGACTTCATGTATTGGCTTGCATTTACACCGGTCTCTGGCGCTGTTTTTGCTGCTGTTCCCCTGTTGCTGTGCATGTCGTCTATTTGTTTATGTCCTTCTGTGACTTCTGGTTGCTTCTTTGGAGCCAGATTTCTTGCATGGGCGGGCCCAGTGTCTTTTGCACTGCACCCTTGCACAGAACTTAAAATGCAGGACAACTTTGCGGTGAGTGGGACAAACCACACTTACCACACAGCTTTCTTGCTCTTTTCAACCTGGCTATGATGCCGATACTATTGACTGCAGCTAATGCTTGCAGGTGCTGTTGTCCAGCTCCAATGGCTTCATATTTCCTGCCATCTTCCAGCATCACATCAATGCTGTGACCATTCTTTTTCTCCAAGAGGTCTTTCTGAAACGCTTCAATGGGTGTCGAGACAATCACAAGCTCCATTAGTTGCTCTGATAGTCCAGCTTCTGAAAATTGCATTTGTTGTGCTTACTACAGCATCTACTGGCAAACTGATCTATTGATTCCTTTGGCTGTTGCCTGTAGGATATCAATTGCATGCTGTAAATTCCAAACGTCACTCTTAGTCAGAGTTGATCTTCTAGCACTTTCCATATCTTTGTGGCATCTTTCTAGTCTTCTTCAGATAAGCCACAGCTATTGATTCTGTATAACCACTCATTTCCAACTGCTATCAGTATTTTTAGAGCCTGTTTTTCTGGTTCTGCAATCTCTTGATCTGTGAAGCATAACTGTATTCTTTGTTTGAAAAGTTTGAATTCAGATAGGCTCTCAATGGTCTTCCAGTTCATGTTGGGAAATTTGGTATCCATCTTTCTGCTGTTCTTTTGCTTCAAACTTGCTTTAAGACTTGTGCTATGACCCTGCACTGTTTACCCTTTAAGAAACGCTCTGTTATTTGGATTAGCTACTTAGATTGAGAGGAACAGGTGTTTGATAAGGCCTCAAAACTATCTTGTTCATAAATTGAAGTAGAGGGGTTAATATTTTTAGAGTAAAAGAATCTAAAACGTGAATCTCACTGCTGCCACCACGTAATGTGTTCTTATGTTGTCTGATGCAATGTAAATGAGATGCGTGGTCCAAATATGCACTGTCATAACACAGGTTTATTACAGCTAAACTATTATATACAGCACAGGGCAAACTGTGCCCTCTAGATATTACAGTTGCAGAGTGGCTCTGGCTTCAAGTCACATGACTATGTCCTGGTATTTAGTTGACTAGCATAATAAGATCTTAAAAGGGCATCACTCTTAAAGGCAATCATACAACAAGGGTCTGTTACCTCCCCTTTTCCTTTTACTTCATAGATAAGTGTTTCCCTAATCTTCCCCATACCCTCTGGGACACTACTGCTTGCAGGTGGTTGTCCAGTTTCCACTGCACTCACCTGTGGTACTTCGACTAGGTGAGGCATCTCCCTCACTCTTGGCTTTCCTGTTTGGGAACTTTCCTCATCCCCATTTAAATCTTTAAACAAGTTTCAGCTAACCATATCTCGGTTGCTTTTCTTTCAGCTTTTGCAGCTATTATCTTAGCTTTTTAAAAAATTATTGGCTCTATCTGGGCCCTTTTAAATTCTTCTGGCTCTATCACCCCTTATGGGAATTTTGGGACTTTCACAGCCCACTGCAGCTGGACAGAGTTTTGTTTGCTCTCCTCAGTTTCTCCAGTCTCTGTGGACTGTTCTAGATCCTCTGGGTACAATACAATGCTTCCTGCCAAGTTGTTGCCCAGCAACAGGTTTACCCCCTGCATGGGTAAGCTCAGAATGATGCTGACTGCCACTACCACAGTAACCAACTTACTCTGTCGGGTAAATTTTAACTAAGGGAACTTTCAAGCATTTGCTGGTCAGCCCTTTTAATAATAATACGGTATTGGTTCTGCTTTCCAGCGGCATTTCTGTCAGTTTGGCTACCAGTAGGGTCTGAGGATGGTTATCTCCTTGTCTGGTACCTGGGACACAAAAGAAATAATTTTTACTTTGTGCAAAAAGTTCTGATATGTGCTGTGCTCTTGCATTATTTTACAACACAGGCTTATGATTTTCAAAGCCACAGACACAGGCTTGACTGCAGTGACACCTGCTGGTTTCTTGGCGTACCAACAATTGGCCTGGAGATGCCCATATTTGCCACACTGGAAACATGCTGGGTGGACCCCTACTGGTTTATCCCCTGGGTTCCTTCATTTAAAAGTTGGAGACTGGTCGGGTTTTCCTTCCCTACTCTCCTTTTCTCTCGATCCTATTTCTGCTTCCTCTGCAGGCGGTGCAGGCTCAAAGGGCTGAATAGCCTACTCCTATTTTTCTATCCCTGCTATCTCTCCCTAGCTTGTACAAGTTATTATACACAAATTTCTTCAGAGTCAGGGATTTATGTGTTAATTCATAGTCATCGACCATTTTAGCTGCTGCCCTTAATCTTGTGATTCTTTATTCCTTGCTGTGAGTTCTTATAATACTCGGGATGCTATTTTTAAATTCCTCCAGCAACATCAGTTCTATCAAATTTTCATATGAGGGTTCTAGCTTGAGAGGTCGTATCCAGCAATCAAAAGCCACATGTTTAATTCTTTCGAATTCAATGTAAGTCTGTATGGGTCTTTTCCAGGTATGTTGGAATCTCTGTCTACATGCTTCCAGTACCAGCTCATATGCATTTAGAATGCAGTTTTGGCTTGTTCATAATCAAGGGAACTTTCCTCTGATAACAGGGATAAAGCTTCACGAGCCTTATCCATGATCTTGCCTTGTAATAGAAGAGTCCAGAATTCTTTTGGCCATTTTAGCCTGGAAGGTATTTTCTCAAATGAGATAAAATATGACTCAACCTCTCCCCCATTAAATTTTGGCACTAGTCTTGAGTGTCTCAGCACATCACAGTTTTGCTCTGAATTGGGGATAAGGTTTAAGTGGCTAGCAGCATATCGTTTTGGGTTTGCAGTCTCTGTAAATTAAACCTTCTTGCTGCTTCCTCTCTTTGCATTGCACTTTCCACTTTTCCCTTTTGAAACTGCATCTCTTCCCTTTTCAACTGCATCTCCCTTTCCTCCTTTTCCTTTTGAAACTCTCTTTCCTCTTTTTCCTTTTGAAGCTGAAACTCTCTTTCTTCCTTTTCCTTTTGAAGCTGAAACTCTTTCTCTTCCTTTTTCATCTGTAACTGGATTCTAGCCAGAATTATTTTTTCAGAACTGTTCAGTTCTGATGAAGGGTCATTGATCTGAAACGTTAACTCTGCTTCTCTCTCCACAGATGCTGCCAGACTTGCTGAGTATTTCCAGCATTTCTTATTTTTATTTCAGATTTCCAGCATCTGCAGTATTTTGCTTCTATATTATTTTTTCAGACTCTGATTCTAGGCTTTCATCTTCTTGTTTAGGAGTAAGTTTAAAATGGTTGGCCAGACCTTTCAGCAGTTCAGGTTTCTTTGCTTTTTGTCTGAAAGTGATTCAGATCTCTGTAGCTAAGCTTTTTAAATCTTCAACACTTAATTTGTTTAACTTATCATGGGCTATCTCTCCCTGCTCTACAAACTCCTTAGCATTAAATGTGGCCATCCCTTTTGTTTTTGCAGCATCGAGAAAAAAAACAGAATACAAGAAAACCTGTTTGTTTATTTTTCCACAATTTTGGAGGTCAATTTTCCTCCCGTTTTCCAAATCTCTCATTTAATTGGCGGTTCAGATCCTGGCTTCAAGCCCTCAATTTGTTAAAGCTATGCGGTGTGATGTGAGTAGTTCCCACTGTTCAACTCCTTACCTGAACGCAGCAAGTGTATTTGCATTAGAATTTAGCACCTTGGTGTTTTATTTTTCAAATAGTCAGACAGTAACAGTTTTTTTGGTAGGTTTTAAAAACAGGAAGTTAGTTGTTTAATAATCAATACACTTTATCTTGAAATTGTTGCAATCGCATCGATTCACGTATTCGCTCGCACGAGCACACACACACACGAGAAGAAACTGATGGAGAAGTGGAAGAGGAAGGTGCTTTTTAGAGGGGAGAAAGGTTACGATAAACCTGTTGAATTCTCTTGAGAATCAAGTTCTAGATGGATGCAGGCCTGAAATGATTGTAGATTTCACTCCTGATTGAAGGTTCTTTTGAAGATGGTGGGTTACTTCTAGCTCTCATGCCTGTATTCTGTAGATGTAGGACTTTTTCAGCAGGGCACTGTGCTTCCTGGCTTGACTGGAACTCGAGCTGTTACAAGTAGCTTCACCTTCTGGGTCAGTGTCTCTCTCTCTCCCCCGACAGTCTTTTTTAATGGAAAACTGTGTCACTTCTCACCTCCTGTTAGGAAACATTCTCATCTTTCCCCCATGGTGCTTGCACAATGGCCCAAAATGTGGCTACTTCACATCTCCTTTGTTTCAGAAGAAAACATACAATTGTGGACTGTTTTAGGGTAGGTGTAAGATTGGTTCCATTAACTTCTTTTGGCTTTGAAGATTTGTCCTTTGTCTTTGTCAGACTGTTTGAATACACAAAAGGCCAATCCCTTTTTGTTCAGTGGCAATTTTGGACCATTATTCACTTATAAAAATAAAGATTCTTTTTTTTTAAAGATGAAGTCCATTTTTTCATAACTCTTCAGAGTTAGTCCTGATTGTTGTATCATCGCACTTCCAGTGTGTGTGACACTTTATTCTGAATTCCCCCTCCAAAGAGTCAGTCATTTGGCTATTGAGTCCATGCCAGCTCTCTTTAGAGCAATCCAGTCAGTCCCATTCCCCCACTCTATTGCCATAGCCTTGCAAGTTTATTTTGTCCTCAAGTACCTACCCAATTTCCTTTTGAAATCATTGACTGTCTTCACTTCCACCACCCTTGTAGGCAGCAAGTTCCAGATCATTACCACGTGCTGTGTAAAAAAAAGTTCTTTCCCTGTATCTCTTGGCCAAAACCTTAAATCTGTGTCACGTAGTCTTTGTACCATCAGCTTATGGGAACACCTTTTCTTTGTCTACCTTATCCATTCCTGTCATAATCTTGTACACCTCTATCAGATCGCCCTTCAACCTCCTTTACTCTAAGAACAACCCCAGCTTCTCCAACCTAATCTTGTTGCTAAAATCCCTCATCCCTGGAACCATTTTGGTAAATCTGCTCTGCACCCTCTCAAGGACCCTCACATCCGCCCTAAAGTGTGGTGACCAGAACTGGATACAATGTTCTAGTTTGACCTCACCAGAGCTTTATAAAGATTTGGCACAACCTCTCTGCTTTTTAACTTAATACCTCTAATTATAAAGCCCATGATCTAATATTCTTTGCTAACTACTCTCTCAATATGTCCTGCCACCTTCAAAGATCTATCAAGGTCCTTCTGTCCCTGCACACGCTTTAGAACTGTGCCATTAAGTCTATATTGCCTCTCCATATCCTTTCTGCCAAAATGCATCACTTCACACTTCCCTTATTAAATGAGCTCCGCAGCATGATCCAGTTGCCTTCGTTGCTTGAATGCTGACCGTAAGTCTCGAGGATTGTTTTCTCGACGGCATGTTTTACATGAAAAGAAGAAAAGCAAATCAGAGTCAGAGCTTGCCTCCCTCCATCCACTGAAATTACTGTTGCGCACACCTTTTTAAGTTCTGCAGTGAAGGCACCAATTGATAACGTCGCCAATGAAGCACTTATTACCCACCTCAGATGCAGGAATCATCACATCCTTGCGTCATCTCCTGCACTGCCTCCTTTGCTGGAATGCCGTCCTTAAGTGTCAAGGATTGTTTTCTCAAGGGCACATTTTACACGAAAGGAAATAATGAAAGAACATCAGTGTCAGAGCTTCCCTCCCTCCAATGAAATTACTGTTGCGCATGCTTTATGCTCTGCAGTATAGGCCAATGAATCACTTAGTACCCACCTCAGCTGTAGGAGTCAGGATGATGTAACTGCCCCTATCTCGTGATGGTTCAATGCTGCTCTCAGAGAAAACATGAATGATGTGAGGGTGCTGGAAAAAGAAGCACATTTCTTTTGGACTATGAACATAAAGCAGGCCATTTAGCCCAGCTGTTCCCTGCTAGTGGTTATGCTACTCGTGCGTCTTCCCATCCATTCCCATTTAATCCTGCCTACTGCTATCAGCATCATCTTCCATTTCTTTCACTCTTATCTTGAATAACAGTGTCACATTTGCCATTTTCAAATTTTCTGGCACCTCCCCCTTATCTAAGAAAGATTGAAAGATAATGTCAAAACCTTCTGCTCTCTCCACCCCCACTTCCCTTAGCAACCTGGGATGCAAGCCATCTGGACCAGGCAACTTTTCCACTCTAAACATAGCCAGCCTTTCCAGTGCATCCTGCCAATCAATTTTCACTCCATCCATTACTTCTGTCATCTCTGCTTCTACCGATATTTTGTTTGTATCACTGTTTACTAAGAAAAATGATGCTAAGTACTCATTACATATCCTAGCCTTGACCTGTGCCTCTAAACACACCCTTTTTGTCCCCCTTATACCCCAAAATATGGAATAGCTTTTATCTTGCTACTCTATCAAATCCTTTTATCATTTTTAAACACCTTAACCTTCTAAACAAGCCAAGTTTATGTAACCTGTCCTAACAATTTAACACTTTAAGCCTTGATATCATGCTGGTAAACCTACACTATATCCCCTTCAATGCCAATATATCCTGCCTGAGGTCTGGTTCCCAAAACTAAACACAGTATTCCAGATGGGGTCTGACCAACGCTCTATATAACTGAAGCATAATTTCCTCCTCTTTACATTCCTGTCTTTTCAGTTAAAGGTCAACATTCCATTAGCTTTACTGATAACTATTCTTACCCGTGCACTGGCTTTTAGTAATTTGTGATCATTGCTGCTCCACAGTTCCTTGTCTCCTGCCATTAAAATAATTCCGATTTGTCCTTCTTGGATCCTTACTACCCCATATTGATCTCCATTCGACTTTCTGCCCACTCACTTAATTTATCTATCTCCCTTTGTAATGTACAGCTCCCATCTGCACAACTTATTGTGCCTCTTCACTGAGTGAACTATTGTTCAGGCAGACTGAGTGCAGTTAAACTCCTTGATTGCCGATTACTTTCTGTGAAGAATAGCCTTTGGCTTTGTTCAGTTGTGGGTCAACAATGGAAAGCACACATTTCAACCTGCAAGAGAATGGCACAAATTCCATCCGCTCAGACTGATACACTCACACCCTGCCACATTATCATTAAGTATGTTTCCAATAGCAACTCCAAAAAGCACAGCATTTGCAACTAAGTATTAAAATAAATCTACTGCTGTCTTCTCACAATCTCCAATATTCTCCAAGACCTATGCATTTGCTTCTCTTTAGTATCCTTGTAAAATGTATTTTTTCTACCTTAAGGCAGTTACAAAGTGCTCCCTGCATGAGATAAACAATTGTAGAGGTAAATTAATCTGGGGAACTCAGTGACTGGTCTAATAGTTGTGACTTAGACCCTTTGGATGCAGGGTCGTGCAATGCCTCTGCAACAGCTGCATCACAGCCTGCCTGTTTTCACTAGGCCTCAATTTTTCCAGGGGCCCAACTGAAGAAGAAATCACAGAATTCATAGGAGAACTCTATGATAGGAACATAAGATATAGGAGCAGAAGTAGGCCAAAAGGCCCATCAAGTCTGCTTTGCCATTCAATAAGATCATAGCTAAACTTTTACATCAACTTTGCTTTCCCGCCCTATCCCCATATTCCCTGATTCCATTCGTGCCCAAAAGTCCATCGATCTTAGTATTAAATATACTTATGGACAGAGCATCTACAGCTCTCTGGGTAGAGAAATAATGATATTCTTGGTCCCTCATGGCAGAGGAATGTGAAGATAATACATGCTCTATGGCAGTGGCTCAAAGTTTTTTCATCCGCAAACCGCTTAGCCAGGGCAAAAGACCCCACAGATCTCTACCAGTCCTACTTGACCCACTATCACTTGCCACTGCAAAAAAACTCATCAAAATGAATGGTGCTACGACCAGGTGACAAAGGGGTCCAGGAGCTCCCTCTCAGCCTTTGCCTGGTTTAACCGAAACAGGGTTTAATTTTAAAAAACACTGTGTTTTAGCTCCCCCCTCCCCACCCCCCCCAGCATGTGACCATGCTAGCATGCGTATGGGATAAACACACACACAGATAGAGACAGAAAAAGTAGAAAGAATAAAGGGAAAAAGCTTGAGGCAATAGCTGGGTGTATTTACAGTCCTTTGAGTTCAATGTGGAGTCTTTGGTTGCCAATAGGTGTTGCTGTTCCTTGGGGCCCAGTGCACGCTTTAACTTGTTTCTATGAAGGAGTCTTCTCTCTTTTGAGGTTTAAGCAACTTCAGTGGGTCTGGAGCTTGAGAGAAAGTGAGAGAGAGCCAGCCAGGAGAGAGAGGTTGTCTTGTTCCAGGTTCAGTTGCAATCTGCAGTCTGTCTTCAAACTTGTCTGTGTCGAGTTCAAAAAGCTTGGGCCAGCCGGTTAGTCATGTGACCAGCTGGTTTAACTACTCCTGCGTTTAAGGATTTTCTATCTTAGCAGACACTAAAATGTGAGCTTCCTTCACCTTCAATGTCCGGTGATCAAAATCCATTTGAGTTAATTGGACTAGGGAGTAGTTGCTTTGTCTGTCTAAGCACAGTCTCTCAGTATGCAAATGTCCTCCAGCCAAATGTCTGGTGATCACTTTAAATAAGTAATTTCTTCACTCCAACTACAGTATAAAATTAATGTTCATATAATAAAATTAATATGCCTCATTTTTGGCAGGTGGGGGTCTTCATGACAATGGGAACTTATGGAAACTATCAATACTTAGCTGTTTTCTCACTACTAAATTTAATAAACTTCTGTGCATTAATCTTTTATTAAATATCGTAAGTAAATTATCAATTCATGCCAGAAACAAAAGTATGGACATTTTCATATTATAAACATTAATACTACAAGAGAACACCTTTATTTGAAACATTTAATATGTTATAAAATCAAAATAATCTTGAGAAACTAATACTTATCTTACAGCTATAGTAATCAAAGAAAAACAACAGCAATATAAATCTTGCTTATAAAGTGACATTGTTGCTCATGCTTATGATGAAGATTAATTAATGACCTCATAGTCAAGGCACCCCTAGGTAGCAGCAATCATAATATGATTGAATTTTACATTGAGTTTGAGGGAGAGAAAAGTGGATCCAAGACTAGTATTTTAAAGTTAAATAGGGGAAATTATGAGGGCATGAAAGCAGAGCTAATTAAAGTGAACTGCCAAATTAGGTTAAGGGATAGGTCAATAGAGATGCAGTGGCAGACATTTAAGGGGATATTTCAGAATTCACAGGATAGATACATTTCAACGAGAAAGAAAAATTCCAAGGGTGGGACCCGCCATCCGTGGTTAACTAAAACTTTTAAAGATGTATCAAACTTAAAGAAAAAGCCTATAATTGTGCAAAGATGGGAGGCAGGTGAGAAGGTTGGACAGAATATAAAAAAAGGCAAAGAATGACCAAAAGATTGAAAAGGACGGTAAAATTAGAGTACGAGAGGAAGCTAGAAATGTAAAGACAGATAGTAAGAGTTTCTATAGATATTTATAAAAGAAAGGAGTTACAAAAGTGAGCATTAGTCCTATAGAAAGTGAGTCTGGGGAATTAATAATGGATAATAAGGAGATGGCAGATGAACTGAACAGATATTTTGCATCGATCTTCACGATAGAGGATACAAGTAACATCTCAGTATTAGGTGTAAGTCAGGAAATGGAAGCGAAGGAGGAACTCCAGAAAATTACAATCACCAGGGAAGTGGAGTTCTTTGAGGGAGTTACATGTGCTGTGGATAAAGGGGACCCGGTGGATGTATTGTATTGTACTTAGCTTTCCAGAAGGCATTTGATAAGGTACCACATAAAAGGTTATTGCCGAAAATAAAAGCTCATGGTGTAGGGGGTAACATATTGACCATGGATAGAAGATTGGCTAGCTAACAGGAAACAGAAAGTAGGCATTAATGGGTCATTTTCTGGTTGGCAAGATGTAATGAGTGGTGTGCCACTGGGATCTGTGCTGGGGCCTCAACTTTTTACAATTGATATAAATGACTTAGCTGAAGGAACCAAAGGTATGGTTGCTAAATTTGTTGATGACACAAAGATAGGTAGGAAAGTAACTTGTGAAGAGGACCTAAGGAGGCTACAAAGGGATATAGATAGGTTAAGTGCATAGGCAAAGACCTGGCAAATGGAGTATAATGTGGGAAAGTGGGAAATTTTCCACTTTGGCAGGAAGAATAAAAAAGCATACTATCTAAATGGTGAGAGATTGCAGAGCTCTGAGATGCAGAGGGATCTGGGTGTCCTAATGCATGAATCACAAAAGGTGAGTATGCAGGTACAGAATGTAATTAGGAAAGCTAATAGAATGTTATCGTTTATCGTGAGGGGAATTGAATACAAAAGTAGGGAGGTTATGCTTCAGCTATATAGGGCATTGGTGAGACCATATCTGGAGTACTGTGTACAGTACTGGTCTCCTTATTTAAGGAAGGATGTAAATGCATTGGAAGTACAAAGAAGGTTTACTTGACTAATACCTGGATTGGGAGGGCTGTCTTACGGGGAAAGATTGGACAGGCTAGGCTTGTATCTGCTGGAATTTAGAAGAGTAAGAGGCGACTTGATTGAAACATATAAGATCCTGAGGGGACGACAGGGTGGATGTGGAAAGGATGTTTCCCCTTGTGGGAGAATCTAGAACTAGAGGGCACTGTTTAAAAATAAAGGGTCGCCCATTTAAGACAGAGACGAGGAGAAATTTTTCTCTCAGAGGGTCGTGAGTCTTTGGAATTCTCTTCCTCAAAAGGCAGTAAAAGCAGAGTTTTTGAATATTTTTAAGGCAGAGGTAGATAGATTCTTGATAAGTAAGGAGGTGGAAGGTTATCGGGGGTAGGTGGAAATGTGGAGTAATCAGTTCAGCCATGAACTTATTGACTGGTGGAGCAGGCTCGAAGGGCTGAGTGGCCTACTCCTGCTCCTAATTCATATGTTCTTATGACTCGTGCCACGCGTGTCGGAGCCGGTTTGGTTATGTGACGTGATGCGAGTGGTGGGGATGAAGGTTCTGACCTGTTCTCTTATGGCCTCGACCATGGCATTGCGTGTCAGTGACCTGCATTTTGGACCAGCCCACAGCCCACACTTTTTCGAGAACCACTGCTCTATGGCACTATGGTTTTGATCAAGTCCTTCCCACAGAATTAGAACACTTTTATAAATTTGCTGACAAATGGTGCAGGCTGATGAGTATGAACTCAAAGGATGTTCTTAAAGCTTTCTCTTCCTGTATTCATACTCTTTTGAATGCAGGGCCAGTAAAATACGAATTTCTTGCTTTTGCTGCTGCTAGCATGGGCTCACAGCCTGGTGAGTTCATAAACCATCTACTCCTGATGCTTTCACTTGCTCGTCCTGACTTCTGTATCATGTTTCACCCGGTGCCCCTTTCTCTAAATCACTAAACATACTTTCCAAAGTTCCAGTACATGCTGGTGCTAAAGACTGTTGGAGTGTTTGTCACAACATTCTGTGAGGTGCTCGTGACACAGACAGAATGGCAATTCTCCGTGGGCTGCTTCTTTTCAGGTCCTACAGGAAAAGGAGTAATATTTGGAATGCAATACCCAAACAATGCCTTGCAAGACAGTTAGGTTTATATTACTTAAGTGCTTCAAATGGGTGATTATATGAGAGTGCCATGTCTGGGCCCTGCTGTGAGGATTGGGCAAGTGAAAATTGGAAGGATCATAGCAAATGGAAGATACATAAGAACATAAGAACTAGGAGCAGGAGTAGGCCGTCCGGCCCCTCGAGCCTGCTCCGCCATTCAATAAGATCATGGCTGATCTTTTCGTGGACTCAGATCCACTTAACCGCGCTCCCACCGTATCCCTTAATTGTTCAAAAAGATATCTACCTTAGCTTTAAAGTTTACTGAAGAAGCGTCAACTACTTTACTGGGCAAGGAATTCCATAGATTAACAACCCTCTGGGTGAAGAAGTTCCTTCTTAATTCAGTCCTAAATCTGCTCCCTCTAATCTTGAGGCTATGCTCTCTTGTCCTAGCTTCACCTACCAGTGGAAACATCCTCTCTACTTGTATCTTATCTATTCCCTTCATGATTTTATATGTTTCTATAAGATCCCCCCTCATTCTTCTGAACTCCAATGAATATAATCCCAATCTACTCAGTCTCTCCTCATAAGCCAACCCCCTCAACTCCGGAATCAACCGAGTGAACCTCCTCTGCACCCTCTCCAGTGCCAGTATATCCTTTCTCAAGTAAGGAGAGCAAAGCTGCACACAGTACTCCAAGTGTGCCCTCACCAGTACAGCTGCAACATAACCTCTCTGCTTTTAAACTCAATCCCTTTAGCAATGAAGGACAAATTTCCATTTGCCTTCCTAATTACTTGCTGTACCTGCAGACCAACCTTCTGCGATTCATGCACAAGGACACCTAGGTCCTTCTGCATAGCAGCATGCTGCAACTTTTTACCATTCAAGTAATAATCCTTTTTACTGTTACTCCTACCGAAATGAATGACTTCACATTTATTAACATTGTATTCCATCTGCCAGACCTTTGCCCACTCACTCAATGTATCTATGTTCCTCTGCAAAGTTTCACAGTCATCTGCACACTTTGCTCTGCCACTCATCTTAGTGTCATCTGCAAATTTTGACACCCTACACGTGGTCCCCAACTCCAAATCATCTATATAAATTGTAAATAATTGCGGTCCCAACACCGATCCCTGAGGCACACCACTAGTGACTGATTGCCACCCAGAATAGCACTCATTTATCCCCACTCTCTGCTTCCTGTTAGTCAACCAATCCTCTATCCATGCTAATACTTTACCCCTAACGCCATGCATCCTTATCTTATGCAGCAGCTTCTTGTGCGGCACCTTGTCGAAGGCCTTTTGGAAATCTAGGCACACCACTTGCTAAGTGGTGCCACCTCCACCTCAAATTGGCTGCTTCCAATGAACTGCATACCTTCCTGGTCACACAGGGAAGTGTTGACTCCTCATAGGTAGTCAGCTGTGTAATTATGACTGAGCTTTTGTTCCTTTTCTTTGGTTGTGCTATGTGGTTGGCTCTTAAAATGCCCTCTGAAATGGCCTAACAAGCCACTCAGTTCAAGGGCAATTAGGGATGGGCAATATATACTGGCTGAACCATTGACGTCCACATCCCACAAATGAATAAAAAAAATAGCTATGGTCTAGAGAGTATATTGTTGTATGTTAGTTTGTGAACGAGCAATGGAAAAGCATCCTCGTGTATTCAATACTTACTGTAATGTAGCCTGTTTTAACCAACAGTTCTCTTTTGTAAGTGAACTGTGAAGAGATCTGTGCATGGAGGTCTGTGCACTCATATTAACGAGCGAATGCAGCTTCAACAGAATGAAGGTGGAGAGAACAAAAGGGGGAAAATAGCGTGGAATCTTTACAGCTGCAGTCAAAGAGGATCCAGCCAATGGATAATTACATTGATTCCAAGCAATGTGTGAAGGACGAGTTTGAATGTATGCCTCAATAAGTAGATTTCACTTGGCACTTTGACGCCATTGAAATTACTCCTAATTTGGAAACAGCTCAAAATATTGGGCTATCTCATCCCAGGCAGCTCAAACCTCTGGCATCCAGAGGAGGGGTTTGGCCTTCCACTGAGGAGGAAACCATCCTTCACTCTACCTCCAAAGCATATGAATAATAATGGGGGAGACAGTGGTATAGTGGTAATCACTGAACTAATAATCCAGATACCCAGGCTAATGCCCTGGGGACATAGGTTCAAATTCCACCACAACAGCTGGTGGAATTTAAATTCAATTAATAAAAAAATTCAATTAATTAATTTAAAAGTCTGGAATTGAATGCTCATCTCAGTAACGTTGCCATGAAACTATCATTGATTGTTGTAAAAACAAATCTGGTTCACTAATGTCCTTCAGGGTAGGAAATCTGCATGCTTACCTGGTCTGGCCTACACGTGACTCCAGACCCACAGCAATGTGACTGACTCTTAACTGCCCTCTGAAATGGCCTAGCAAGACAGTTATCAGGACAATTAGGGATGGGCAACAAATGCTGGCCTTGAAGTGATTTATGACTTTAACCCCTTATAGGGACTACACCAAATCACAAGTACATCCTTATTTTTTTTTTAGAGATACAGCACTGAAACAGGCCCTTCGGCCCACCGAGTCTGTGCCGAACATCAACCACCCATTTATACTAATCCTACACTAATCCCATATTCCTACCAAACATCCCCACCTGTCCCTATATTTCTCTACCACCTACCTATACTAGTGACAATTTATAATGGCCAATTTACCTATCAACCTGCAAGTCTTTTGGCTTATGAATCTCCTTTAATTAAGTTCAAACTAGACAAACTCTTACAGACACTTATTTGGGTCCAAAGAATTGAACTTGCTTTCCCTCAAAGAAAGAAAACTAACAGAAAATATTACCATCTTTCGGATAGCCTATTTTTAATAATTATGGCTAAGTCATAAATATCCCAGATATTATAAGGGTCTGGGAAACTCTCCAATATGTATCTCTCCACTTAAAGAGACACAGAGAGGGGGTTCTTGTAGTTGCATACAGAATACATAAGACGATTTATTAACTTTTATATATTTATTAAAGAATTTAACATGCAATACACTTCTTAAGTGGATAAGTATATCCAATATCAAATATTACTGAGAGATGTAACATATATTCTTATTTCTAACATAGAATCCAAAAGTTTAACCCTGCTAACGTTACAAATACAAATTATCTTAGAATATCCATCAAAATTTAAAGTAAACTTTTACCTTAAATTCCCCAAGTAAGGCATAGGCTGAGAAGTATTGTTTGAGGAATTCAACATTTCTAATTTTCACTTCAGAACCTCTCATGTTTATACTGTTTCTAAGGTGTCACATGACCTCTTGGCATACAGGTGTGTTTTTCTTGCTTTCAAAATCCATATTTGGTAGTATCATTAACTAACCACTTAATGTTCTACTTGAAATCCTATTTTTATAGTTGTGAGGATTTATCTGGTCAAAATGTTTATAATTGTGTTTACTTGACCTCTTGTTCCTGTAAGTCCATTCCATTTATTGTTTTATTATCCATAATTGCCTTTTTATAGTACCTTAAAGCAACCTTTTGAGTTGATTTGTTTGCATCAACAACCCCATAAACTAATTAATTTTATTGCTACCTCTTACTGATGCCACACAGGATATTGCAATGTGTGTATTTATCTTCCAATTCCCTGGCAATAGAAATTCTATTCTAACAGGGACCTTGACCTACCTTCTTAAAGAGAATAGTGACTATTTATTCAATCTTTAATTCTAAAAGGTATAATATATTAACGATATTTAAATGCTACCTAATTAAGCCTATTATACCTATATTCAATCATTGACTTACCAGTGAGGCATCCCATGAAAGAATAAAAATAACTGACATCTTTCCCATAGTTATCTCTGAACAACTCCAACCAGTTTACCGTAATTCCAAGGAACTTATAAAATAGTCTTCCCTTGAAGATTTTTTTCACCTTATTGGTTTTCTGATTGCCAATTTTCAACAAAAAGTTTTAAAAATTCAGATCTGAGATATTCATGAGGTTTGCAAGCAGGGTGAGACACAGTCAAATTTTCCCATAGGACTGCAGGTAAGGCAAGTAAAATGAGGCTCAGCAAACCTGGTAGCATGGAGAGAAAGGAACATTGCACAGGCTGAGAAGGGTATGGTACTGCTCAGTATTTTTTTTATTTTAAGTATTCACTTGGGTGTTGTCATAATTTTGTTTTTCTGAGAGAAAATTAAAAGGCTGTTAAAAAGCTTTTCTTCCTCAACAACAGAACACCCTTCCACTGCCCCAACAAAGTCTACACATATGATGCCTAGAAATTAGCTCAGTTTTGTTGTTTTAAAATTTTCTGTTTGAGTCAAAAACAAATTGCTCCCTGGATAATTCTGCTGTGAAGAATTTATAGCAGACCCTTGGGGAAGCAATTACTATGAACAACCACTTCAACTGTTCTCAAGGTGACTGTCTATTTAGAATAAGACTAGTATAGCACAGGAGCCCATTTGCGCTATCATACCTGTGCCAGCTCTTTGAAAGAGCTATTCAATTGGTTCCACTCTCCCACTATTGCCCCAGAGCCCTGCAAATTTTTCCTTTTCAAATATATATCCAATTCCCTTTTGAGAGTTACTATTGAATAGGCTTCTACCACCTATTCAGGCAGAACATTTAAGGTCATAATAACTCAGTGCGTAAAAACAATTCTCATTTCTCCACCCTCCTGCCAGTGGAAACAATTTAGAGTCATTTACAGCACAGAAGGAGGCCATTTAGCCCATTCAGTCCATACCAGCTCTCCATGGAGCTGTCCTGTCAGTCCCACTCCCCTGCTCGATCCCTGTAGCCCTGCAAGTCTATTCCTCTCAAGTGGCTATCTAACTTCCACTTGAAGTCATTGATTGTCTCCGCTTCCACCACCCTTGTGGGCAGCGAGTTCCAGGTCATTACCACCCACTGTGTAAAGAGTGTTTCCTCATCTTCCCCCTGCATCTTTTGCTCAAAGTTTCAATCTGCGTCCCCTAGTCCTTACACCATTTGTTAATGGGAACAGTTTTTTCCTTGTCTAATTTATATCAGCCTGTTATAATCTTGCACACTTCAATTAAATCTCACCTCATTCTTCATTGTTCTAAAGAGAACAAACACAGCTTTTCCAACCTAACCTTGCAACTAAAATGCTCCATTACCATTCTGGTAACTCTCCTCTGCACCCTCTCAAGGACCATCACATCCTTCCTTAAGTGTGGTGACCAGAACTGGATGCAATAATCCAGCTGGGTCATAACCAGAGCTTTATAAAGGTTCAGCATAATTTCCCTGCTTTTGTACTAAATGCCTCTTTTTATGAAGCCCAAGATCCCATATGTTTTACTAACCACTCTCTCAATATGTTCTGCCACCTTCATAGATCTATGCACATGCACACCCAGGGCGCTCTATTCCTGCACACTCTTTAGAACTGTGCCATTAAGTCTATATTGCCTCTTCCTATTCCTTCTGCCAAAATGCATCACCTCACATTTGTCAGCATTAATTTCCATCTGCCGCCTGTCTGCCCATTCTGCTAGTCTATCTATGTCTTGTGGTTCATATCATCCTCACTGTTTGCTACACCTCCAAATTTGGTGTCATCGGCAAATTCTGAGAATCTACTCTGTATTCCAAGATGCAAGTCATTTATATATAGCAAAAAAAAGCAGTGGTCCCAGCGCTGACCCTTAGGGAAACACCACTGTCTACTATCCTCCAGTTTGAAAGACTACCTTTTACCAAGACTTGCTGTTTTCTGTCCATAAGCCATTTTTTTTATCCAATTGGACACTGACCCTCCTATTCCATAAGCCTCAATTTTGTTAACCAGCCTTTAATGTGGAATCTTCACAGACGCTTTCTTAAAATCAATAAAAACAACATCCACCGCTTTCCTTCATCAACCTTCTCTGTTATTTCATCAAGACTGAATTAGTCAAGCATGATCTGCCTCCTACAAATTCGTGCTGGCTCTCCTTAGTTAACTCGAACCTCTCTAAGTGTCTGTTGGTATTTTCCCTGATTATTGTTTCTAAAACCTTATCCACCACTGATAAACTAATTGGCCTGTATTTGCTAGGACTGTCCTTACATCCTTTCTTGAATCAGGGTGTCACATTTGCCACGCTCCAATCCTCTGGCACCACCCCTGTATCCAGGAAGATTAGAAGATGATGGCAATCTCCATCTCCAGTTCCTTTAGCAACCTGGGATGCAAGCCATCCCAGACCAGGTGATTCATCTACCCGAAGCATAGCCAGCCTTCTTAGTAGTTCCCTCTCTCAATTTTTATCCTATCCATTGCCTCTACTCTCTCTGCTTCCACTGATAGTTTTTCAGATTCCATTTCCTTAGTGCATGCTGATAAAGTACTCATTAAGTGTATTAGCCTTGCCCTGAGTCTCAAAGCATATATTACCCTCTTTGTCCCCAGTCGGCCGAATTCCATCTCTTACTACTCATTTGCTATTTACATGCCAATAGAAGATCTTTGTTTTCCCTTTTATGTTGACTGCCATTATATTCTCTTTTTGCCAGTCTTATTTTCCTCTTCACCTCCCCTCTCAACTTATTGTAAATGGCCTGGCTCTTTGTTGATGAGTTCACATGACGTGCATCATACACCCTCTATTTTTGTTTCATCATAATCTCTATCTCCCTTGTCATCCAAGGAGCCCTGTTCTTGGCCCAACTACCTTTCGCCCTTGTTGGAATGTTCCTAGCCTGTAGCTGAGGCATCTTTTCCTTAAAGATAACCCATTGTTCCAATACAGCTCTTCCTGTCAGTCTTTGGTTCCATTCTACCCTGCTAGATTCCTTCTCATTGCATTGAAATTAGCCCTCTTCCAAGCTAGATATTCTACCTTATTTGGTTCTTTGCTTTTCTGCATTACTACTCTAAACTTTATAATACGATGGTCACTCTGACCTAAGTGCTCCCGATAGACGCTAGGCCCACCTCATTTCCCAGCACGAGATCCAGCAATGCCTACTTTCTAGTTGAGCTGAGAACATATAAGGATGTTTGGGTAATTAAAGTCCCCCAATATCACCACTCTATAGTTCTTACACATCTCTGTGATTTCCCTGCAGATTTGCTGCTCACTCTCTCACTATTTGGAGACCTATAGAATACCCCCAGCAACGTGATCATACCCTGTGCTCCTCAACTCTAACCAAATGGATTCTGTCCTTGCCCCATCAAGGATATCCCCCCTTTCCAACACGATAATGTCTTCCCTAATCAGTACTGCCACTTCACCTTCCTTATTTTCCTTCTCAATCTTTTCTGAACACTTTATATCCTTGTATATCAAGCGCCTAGTCCTTGCCATTTTTAAGCCCTGTTTCTGTTATTGCCGCTACATCATATTCCCATACTGCTATTTGTGCTTGCAGCTCACCAACCCTATTCTCCACACTTTGTGCATTTACTCACAGGTCTTTGCATCCCTTGTTGTCCTTCTCAGTCCACTCCCATCTAATACGGAACTACTCCCTACTCTCTAACACTCTGACATTATGCAACTTATTCCTCTTTTCTACTTCTATATGCTGGTGCCCATCTCCCTGTCAATTTAGTTTAAACCCTCCCCAACCACACTAGTGAATCTCCCCGTGAAGACATTGATACCAGTCCTGCAGAGGTGCAACCCATCTATTTTGAATAGGTGCCTCCTGCTCCAGAACGGGTCCCAATGCACCAAGAATCTGAAGCCCTCCCTACTGCACCATGCTTCAAGCCAAGCATTGATTCTCCCTTCTTCCTATTTTTACTCTCACTAATGCTTGGCACTGGGAGTAATTCAGAGATTACTACCTTCAAAGTCCTACTGTTTAATGTCCTCCCTAGCTCTTGAAAATCTGATCGTAGGACCTCAATATCTGCTCTTGCTATGTATTTGGTACCAATGTGTACCACAACTCCTGGTTCACTCCCTTTCCAAAGAACAAAGAACAAAAGAACAAAGAACAATACAGCACAGGAACAGGCCATTCGGCCCTCCAAGCCTGCGCCGATCTTGATGCCTGCCTAAACTAACACCTTCTGCACTTCCGGGGCCCATATCCCTCTATTCCCTTCCTATTCATGTATTTGTCAAGATGTCTCTTAAACGTCGCGATCGTATCTGTTTCCACCACCTCCCCTGGCAGCAAGTTCCAGGCACTCACCACCCTCTGTGTAAAAAACTTGCCTCGCACATCCCCTCTAAACTTTGCCCCTCACACCTTAAACCTATGTCCCCTAGTAACTGACTCTTCCACCCTGGGGAAAAAGCTTCTGACTATCCACTCTGTCCATGCCGGTCATAACTTTGTAAACCTCTATCATGTCGCCCCTCCACCTCCGTCGTTCCAGTGAAAACAATCCGAGTTTTTCCAACCTCTCCTCATAGCTAATGCCCTCCAGACCAGGCAACATCCTGGTAAACATCCTCTGTACCCTCTCCAAAGCCTCCACGTCCTTCTGGTAGTGTGGCGACCAGAACGACACGCAATATTCTAAGTGTGGCCAAATTAAGGTTCTGTACAGCTGCAACATGACTTGCCAATTTTTATACTCCATGCCCCGACCGATGAAGGCAAGCATGCCAAATGCCTTCTTGACTACCTTATCCACCTGCGTTGCCACTTTCAGTGACCTGTGGACCTGTACGCCCAGATCTCTCTGCCTGTCAATACTCCTAAGGGTTCTGCCATTTACTGTATACCTCCCACCTGCATTAGTCCTCCCAAAATGCATTACCTCACATTTGTCCGGATTAAACTCCGTCTGCCATTTCTCCGCCCAAGTCTCCAACCGATCTATATCCTGCTGTATCCTCTGACAATCCTCATCATTATCCGCAACTCCACCAACCTTTGTGTCATCCACAAACTTACTAATCAGACCAGCTACATTTTCCTCCAAATCATTTATATATACTACAAACAGCAAAGGTCCCAGCACTGATCCCTGCGGAACACCACTAGTCACATCCCTCCATTCAGAAAAACACCCATCCACTGATACCCTCTGTCTTCTATGACCGAGCCAGTTCTGTATCCATCTTACCAGCTCACCTCTGATCCCATGTGACTTTACCTTTTGTACCAGTCTGCCATGCTGGACCTTGTCAAAGGCTTTACGAAAGGCCATATAGATAACATCCACTGCCCTTCCTTCATCAATCATCTTCGTCACTTCCTCAAAAAACTCAATCAAATTAGTAAGACACAACCTCCTCTTCACAAAACCATGCTGTCTCTCACTAATAAGTTCATTTGTTTCCAAATGGGAGTAAATCCTGTTCCGAATAATCCTCTCTAATAGTTTCCCTACCACTGACGTAAGGCTCACCGGCCTATAATTTCCTGTATTATCCTTGCTACCCTTCTTAAACAAAGTAACAACATTGGCTATTCTCCAGTCCTCTGGGACCTCACCTGTAGCCAATGAGGATGCAAAGATTTCTGTCAAGACTCCAGCAATTTCTTCCCTTGCCTCCCTCAGTATTCTGGGGTAGATCCCATCAGGCCCTGGGGACTTATCTACCTTAATGCTTTGCAAAACACCCAACACCTCCTCCTTTTTGATAATGAGATGACTGAGACTATCTGCACTCCCTTCCCTAGGCTCATCATCCACCAAGTCCTTCTCTTTGGTGAATACTGATGCAAAGTACTCATTTAGCACCTCACCCATTTCCTCTGGCTCCACACATAGATTCCCATCTCTGTCCTTGAGTGGGCCAACCCTTTCTCTGGTTACCCTCTTGCTCTTTATATATGTATAAAAAGCCTTGGGATTCTCCTTAATCCTGTTTGCCAATTACTTTTCATGAACCCTTTTAGCCCTCTTAACTCCTTGTTAAGTTCCTTCCTACTGTCTTTATATTCCTCAAGTGCTTCGTCTGTTCCTAGCCTTCCAGCCCTTACAAACGCTTTCTTTTTCTTTTTGACTAGGCTCACAATATCCCGTGTTATCCAAGCTTCCTGAAACTTGCCAAATTTGTCTTTCTTCCTCACAGGAACATGCTGGTCCTGGATTCTAATCAGCTGACGTTTGAAAGATTCCCACATGTCAGATGTTCATTTACCCTCAAACAGCCGCCCCCAATCTAAATTCTTCAGTTCCTGCCTAATATTGTTATAATTAGCCTTCCCCCAATTTAGCACCTTCACCCGAGGACTACTCTTATCCTTATCCACAAGTACCTTAAAACTTATTGAATTATGGTCACTGCTCCCGAAATGCTCCCCCACTGAAACTTTGACCACCTGGCGGGGCTCATTCCCCAATACCAGGTCCAGAATGGCCCCATCCCTAGTTGGACTATCTACATACTATTTCAAGAAGCCCTCCTGGATGCTCCTCACAAATTCTGCCCCATCCAAGCCCCTAGCACTAAGTGAGTCCCAGTCAATATAGGGGAAGTTAAAATCATCCACCACTACAACCCTGTTACCTTTACATCTTTCCAAAATCTGTCTACATATCTGCTCCTCTACCTCCCACTGGCTGTTGGGAGGCCTGTAGTAAACCCCCAACATCGTGACTGCACCCTTCCTATTCCTGAGCTCCACCCATATTGCCTCACTGCATGTCCCCTCTGAGGTGTCCTCCCGCAGTACAGCTGTGATATTCTCCTTAACCAGTAATGCAACTCCCCCACCCCTTTTACATCCCCCTCTATCCCGCCTGAAGCTTCTAAAGCCTGGAACATTTAGCTGCCAATCCTGCCCTTTCCTCAACCAAGTCTCTGTAATTGCAACAACATCATATTTCCAAGTATTAATCCAAGCTCTAAGTTCATCTGCCTTACCTGTTATACTTCTTGCATTGAAACAAATGCACTTCAGACCACCAGTCCCGTTGTGCTCAGCAACATCTCCCTGCCTGCTCTTCCTCTTAGTCCTACTGGTCTTATTTACTATATCCTTGTCATTAATTTCACTAGCTGTCCTACTGCTCTGGTTCCCACCCCCCGCCACACGAGTTTAAACCCTTCCGAGTGACGCTAACAAACCTTGCAGCCAGGATATTAGTGCCCCTCCAGTTTAGATGCAACCCGTCCTTCTTGTACAGGTCCCATCTGTCCCTGAAGAGAGCCCAATGGTCCAGATATCTGAAACCCTCCCTTCTACACCAGCTGCTCAGCCACGTGTTTAGCTGCACTATCTTCCTATTTCTAGCCTCACTGGCACGTGGCACAGGGAGTAATCCAGAGATTACAACCCTGGAGGTCCTGTTTTTTAAACTTACTACCTAACTCCCTAAACTCCCCCTGCAGGACCTCCACTCTTCCTGCCTATGTCATTGGTACCGATGTGTACCACAACCTCTGGCTGTTCACCCTCCCCCTTCAGAATGCCCCCTGTCCGTTCAGAGACATCCTTGACCCTGGCAGCAGGGAGGCAACATACCATCCTGGAGTCTCTTTCACGTCCACAGAAGCGCCTATCTGTGCCCTGACTATAGAGTCCCCTATAACTATTGCTCTTCTACGCTTTGTCCCTCCCCTGCAGAATATTCTGTACCCTTTCCATGAAGTCCTTTACCCTGACACCAGGAAGGCAACACAGCATGTGGGACTCATGGTAACAGTTACAAAAATGCCTATCTGTCCCCCTAACTGTGGAATCACCTAGAACAATTGCATTTCTGCACTTTGCTGCTCCCTCTTGGCAGTCCTATGCCCATTGGTGCCATGGGCTGGACTGCAGTTCTTCAAGGTGTCATCGCTCACAGCAGTCTCCAAAGCTGAGTACTGGTTTGAGAGTGGTGCATACCCCAAAGACTCCTGCATGTCCTGTCTCTTTCTACTCTTCCGAATGGCCACCCATCTATTATCCTGAACTCTCACTGCCTGTGGGGTGACCACCTCCTGGAACATACGATCCAGGAAACTCTCCTGCTCACTTATACTCTACAGTGATTCCAGCTGCCCCTCACGTTTGGAAACACTGAGCTCGAGCTTTAGCAGTTCAAGATACTTCCTACACACGTGGACTTGAGCTTTCCCTTTTTTGTAGATTAGGTATTGTAGTGCATAACTTGACAAAGCACTAACAAGGAAGTTTGAAGATTTGATTCTGATGAGTGGTGGGAAACCAATGACTTTTTTTGGTCACAGTAGACAGATTCCCAACAAAAGTGGTTAGTTTATTGATAAATAATGCCTTTAAAAGCTGGATAAATAGCCTCTGGCAAAGCTGATTAGAATATAGGAGCAGGAGTCGACCATATGGCCCCTAATGCCTACTCCGCCATTTAATACAATTGAGGCTGAACTTTTGCCTCAACTCTGCTTTTTCACCTGCTCCCCATATCCCTTGATTCCCTGAGAGAACAAAAATCTGTTTACCTCAGCCTTGAACACACTCAACGATGAAGCATCCACAACTCTCTGAGGTAGACAATTCCAAAGATTCACAACCCTCAGAATGAAGAAATTTCTCCTTATCTCCGTCCTAAATGATCAACCCCTTATCTTGAGACTGGGTGATAGGTTTGCGGAACACCTCCGCTCAGTCCACAGGTATGACCCCGAGCTACTGGTTGCTTGCCATTTCAACACACCCCTCTGCTCTCATGCCCACATTTCTGTCCATAGCCTACTGTAGTGTTCCACTGAACATCAACGCAAGCTTGAGAAACAGCACCTCAGTTTCCGATTAGGCACTCTACAGCCTTCTGGACTGAACACTGAGTTCAATAATTTCAAAGCATGACTAGCCCTTTTTTATTATTTTATTTTGTTTTATCATTTTTGTGTACCATGTGCCTGCCTTAAACTTGGTTTTTCATGTTTGTGCTTTTGGACAGATCTGTTCATTAACACTCACTCTGCACTAATGCTTTATCTTTCACCACACCATTAGGACATTCCCTTTGCCCAATGACCTCCATATCAGTTAATCTCTCCTGCCCTCTACCCTATCACACACCATCCCTTTTGTTCTCCTCCTCTCCCCCCCCCCCCCCCATCCTCACTTCACTTGCTTAAAACCGATTACATTTCTAACCTTTGCCAGTTCTGATGAAAGGTCACAGACCTGAAACGTTAACTCTGCTTCTTTCTCCACAGATGCTGCCAGACCTGCTGAGTATTTCCAGCATTTCTTGTTTTTATTTCAGATTTCCAGCATTTTGCTTTTAAGTTGTGCTGAATCTGTATAAAGCTCTGGTTAGGCCCCAATTAGATTACTGCGTCCAGTTCTGGTCTCCACACTTCAAGTCCTTTAGAGGGTGCAGAGCAGATTTACCAGAATGATTCCAGGGATGGAGGATTTTAGTTACAAGGTTAGGTTGAGATTGAGGGGAGATTTAATAGAAGTGTACAAGATTATGACGGGCTTTGATAAGTTAGACAAGGAAAAGCTGTTCCCATTAACAAATGCTACAAGACTAGGGGACACAGATTGAAATTTTTGGGCAAAAGGTGCAAGGGGAATGAGTAAACACTTTTTTTTTACACAGCGAGTGGAACCCGCTGCCCACGAGGGTGGTGGAATTTACTTCCCCAAAATTCGGGGAAGGGTCCATTCTTAAATGCCCACATACTTCAGTCTCCTTCCCCACCAAGCTCCACTGCAAACTCAGAACCACCCCGCTTCTTCTCCTCTCCCCACCGAGTATGGTGACCATCACTCCAGGACTCCCAATTCCCTGCAACATCTTCTCTGTTTTAACAATGGTAAAATAGCGTATATAGCAAAAAAACTTCCACTCATTAAAATACCAGAACTAGTAATTAATAGTAACTTTTTTGGGGGGGGGGGGCATAGGGGTTTAATCCATGAGGGTCCAGTCTCAGCAATATCCAGTTGCTCACAATATTCAAGCCCGAAAACAGAGGTTACGCTTTCAGAATACTGTCCAACAAAAAAGTGCAATTTCAGCCGATTGAGCCACCGTGTAATCAGTGGTTCTGATAATACCAACAGGCTACATTAGGGTAAGAATGCCCTTTGCTACCGAGGAACAGTTTATCCTCGAACAGAGATCCGCTATACACACAGGTTTGTGTGTGAGTGAAATCGAAACTGCTGGGAATACACAGCAGCTCTGGTGTGTTGTTGGACTCTGCAGGAAAGAACCCCCGATTATCCCTCCCATCCTGTAAACAGACAAGGGTGGAACTACAGTGAAACCAGTGATTTGATTCGCTGCCCCGGGAGTTTGTGCTCACATCCAAGTCTCTTGCCACGACAGAGGGTAGGTAGAGCTCGCGCTTTCTGTTTCCACTATAACCCTTTACGACAAACCATTTCACCCATCTGCGCTCGCCGGGCTGTGGTTTCTTTCCGACTCTCTTTTGCTGCAAATGGGTCGGGGAATGGTTTCCTTGCTCTTCCTTGAATTGGAAAGAACCACAAAACTGGCTCCGATCTTCTTTGTGCCCGCACTCAAAATGGCGTCCGCGGCTTCAGTTGGGAGGTGGTGTTGGACAGTCACGTGGCTCCGTCCAGCCTGGAGCAGCGACAAGGCTGTTCACTGCGCGTGCGCTGACCTCCGACCCTGCGCGAGGCGGCGCTCGGTTGCCAGGGGCGGCGGAGTGAGTTGGAGCCGGCGGCTTCTTCCCTCCCCTTGGCGATGGCCGAGGCCGAAGTGGAAGCGACGGTCGCTAACCCGCCTTCCGAGACTTCGGAGAGCGGCGAGGAGACTTCGGAAAGTGGCGCCGAGTCGTCCGAATGGGCTGAAGGGCCGCCTCCCGCTCTGCGCCACAACAAACCGGCAGTAAACCCGGCCGCCCGGGAGCGGGTATGCGGTCGCCTGCAGGACAGCAAAAGCTTGGACGGCATCAGCGAGGTGCTGGGCGGCATCCGAGGCCGGGATGGTAAGCTGGAAGGGCGGAGGGCGACCATCTCCAGTGCGCTGGAGTTGGAGGGCACCGTCAGCCACGACGGGGACCTCACCCACTACGTAGCCAACAATCTGCAGCATAAGATCAAGATGAGTTCGAGGCAGAGCCTGGACCTGGACTGTGAGTACTGGCCCCTTCCTCAAACACACATCCAACTCGGTGCGCACAACTCCTGACATTACATGTCTCCAGGTTTGTTTTATTGCACCATGTATGCAAACCGGGGGGAACTTGTCCGATATCGACAGTTAGCGCCCCAACCATTTACACGGGGCAACCAGCCTGCACAGATGGGTGGATGCCACTACTAGTTGGTATGACAACGTTAGCTTGCCAAGGGCGACTGCGTATTAAGAAAGTGTTACACTGTTTTGCACTGGAGTGCTGACTTGGGTTGCATTAGAGTGCTATAGTGGAAGTTTGGTAACTGAGGATAATTAAGGGTTAATTTGATCTTAAATCTAATCTGTCTTTTATTTAGCAGATTAACTTAACAGTTGCTGTTAGGGTTGGAGAAGGTGAGTTTTTGACCAGCTTTAAACAGGGTTCACTCAGGCTCCGCTTGCAGCTGCACCTTGTTAATTAGATAACTGGCTTAAACCAGTTTTCAGGGGGCTAGAGTCAGTCAGTATAAAAGTGAGACAGCTTACAGTGCTGGCTTTGTTTGCACTAGAGTGCTATATTGGAAGTTTGGTAACTGAGTAAGTTCGGTAAAGAGTGAGGGGAGCCGAGAGCTTCCAAAGAGCACAGCTGACAGGGAGAAGACTCGCGGGGGAGGTGCGGAGATCCAGACTGGTAAGTATAAAAAAAACTTACCTCTGGTAAAAAAAACCTGAAAGTGACGTCACAGGAAAGCTGTGACCTGATTAGCTGGTAGGGAATTTTTTTTTACTGAATTTGAAAATAAAAATTGATTAAAACCCTAATTAACTAACAGAGTAACTAAACCAGAGGGAGGAGATTACTGTATTTACTTAGCATTTAATATTTATAGTAGGAATCTAGCACTAGGGACCATATAGTTAATTATAACAATTTAGTAAGGATTTAATAAGTATTTTAAATTAATTTATTAATTAGTGCTAGAAATGTCAGTTAGAGGGGTGAAGTGCTTCACCTGTGAGATGTGGGAGGTCCGTGACGCTTCCAGCGTTCCGGACGACTACGTCTGCAGGAGGTGTACCCAATTACAGCTCCTCACAGACCGCATGGATCGGTTGGAGCGGCAACTGGATGCACTTAGGAGCATGCAGGTGGCAGAAAGTGTCATAGACAGGAGTTTTAGAGAAGTGGTTACACCCAAGGTGCAGGCAGATAGATGGGTAACTGCTAGAAGGGGCAGGCAATCAGTGCAGGAATCCTCTGTGGCTATCCCCCTTTCTAACAAGTATACCGTTTTGGATACTGTTGGGGGGGATGGCCTATCAGGGGAAACCAGCAGCAGCCACGGCTGGCACTGTTGTTCAGGGAGGGACAAAACGCAGAAGAGCAATAGTTATAGGGGACTCTATAGTCAGGGGCACAGATAGGCGCTTCTGTGGACGTGAAAGAGACTCCAGGATGGTATGTTGCCTCCCTGGTGCCAGGGTCAAGGATGTCTCTGAACGGACAGGGGGCATTCTGAAGGGGGAAGGTGAACAGCCAGAGGTTGTGGTGCACATAGGTACCAATGACATAGGCAGGAAGAGTGACGAGGTCCTGTCGGGGGAGTTTAGGGAGTTGGGTAGAAAGTTAAAAGACAGGACCTCTAGGGTTGTAATCTCTGGATTACTCCCTGTGCCACGTGCCAGTGAGGCTAGATACAGGAGGATAGTGCAGCTAAACACGTGGCTGAACAGCTGGTGTAGAAGGGAGGGTTTCAGATATCTGGACAATTGGAATCTCTTCAGGGACAGATGGGACCAGTACAAGAAGGACGGGTTGCATCTAAACTGGAGGGGCACAAATATCCTGGCTGCGAGGTTTGCTAGCATCACTCGGGGGGTGGGGGGGTTTAAACTAGTGTGGCAGGGGGGTGGGAACCAGAGCAGTAGGACAGCATATGAAATAAATGAGGGGGAACTCGTAAATAAGGCCTGCAAGACTGAGAGGAAGAGCAGGCAGGGAGATGTTGCGGAGCACAGCGGGACTGGTGGTCTGAAGTGCATTTGTTTCAATGCGAGAAGGATAACAGGTAAGGCAGATGAACTTAGAGCTTGGATTAATACTTGGAACTATGATGTTGCTATTACAGAGACTTGGTTGAGGGAAGGACAGGATTGGCAGCTAAATGTTCCAGGATTTAGAAGCTTCAGGCGGGATAGAGGGGGATGTAAAAGGGGTGGGGGTGTTGCATTACTTGTTCAGGAGAATATCACAGCTGTACTGCGGGAGGGCACCTCGGATGGGTCGTGCAGCGAGGCAATATGGGTGGAGCTCAGGAATAGGAAGGGTGCAGTCACGATGTTGGGGGTTTACTACAGGCCTCCCAACAGCCAGTGGGAGGTGGAGGAGCAGATATGTAGACAGATTTTGGAAAGATGTAAAGGTAACAGGGTTGTAGTGGTGGGTGATTTTAACTTCCCCTATATTGACTGGGACTCACTTTGTGCTAGGGGCTTGGATGGGGCAGAATTTGTAAGGAGCATCCAGGAGGGCTTTTTGAAACAATATGTAGATAGTCCAACTAGGGATGGGGCTGTACTGGACCTGGTATTGGGGAATGAGCCCGGCCAGGTGGTCGAAGTTTCAGTCAGGGAGCATTTTGGGAACAGTGACCATAATTCTGTAAGTTTTAAGGTACTTGTGGATAAGGATAAGAGTAGTCCTCGGGTGAAGGTGCCAAATTGGGGGAAGGTTAATTATAACAATATTAGGCAGGAACTGAAGAATTTAGATTGGGGGCGGCTGTTTGAGGGTAAATCAACATCTGACGTGGGAGTCTTTCATACGTTAGTTGATTAGAATCCAGGACTAGCATGTTCCTGTGAGGAAGAAGGATAAGTTTGGCAAGTTTCGGGAACCTTGGAAAATGCGGGATATTGTGAGCCTAGTCAAAAAGAAAAAGGAAGCATTTGTAAGGGCTGGAAGGCTAGGAACAGACGAATCCCTTGAGGAATATAAAGACAGTAGGAAGGAACTTATGCAAGGAGTCAGGAGGGCTAAAAGGGGCCATGAATTATCATTGGCAAACAGGATTAAGGAAAATCCCAAGGCTTTTTATACATATATAAAGAGCAAGAGGGTAACCAGGGAAAGGGTTGGCCCACTCAAGGACAGAGAAGGGAATCTATGTGTGGAGCCAGAGGAAATGGGCGAGGTACTAAATGAGTACTTTGCATCAGTATTCACCAAGGAGAAGGACTTGGTGGATGATGAGCCTAGGGAAGGGAGTGTAGATAGTCTGTTAGCTCATTATCAAAAAGGAGGAGGTGTTGGGTGTCTTGCAAAGCATTAAGGTAGATAAGTCCCCAGGGCCTGATGGGATCTACCCCAGAATACTGAGGGAGGCAAGGGAAGAAATTGCTGGGGCCTTGACAGAAATCTTTGCATCCTCATTGGCTACAGGTGAGGTTCCAGAGGACTGGAGAATAGCCAATGTTGTTCCTTTGTTTAAGAAGGGTAGCAAGGATAATCCAGGAAATTATAGGCCGGTGAGCCTTACGTCAGTGGTAGGGAAATTATTAGAGAGGATTCTTTGGGACAGGATTTACTCCCGTTTGGAAACAAACAAACTTATTAGCGAGAGGCAGCATGGTTTTGTGAAGGGGAGGTTATGTCTCACTAATTTGATTGAGTTTTTTGAGGAAGTGACAAAGATGATTGATGAAGGAAGGGCACTGGATGTTATCTATATGGACTTCAGTAAAGCCTTTGACAAGGTCCCTCATGGCAGACTGGTACAAAAGGTGAAGTCACACGGGATCAGAGGTGAGCTGGCAAGATGGATACAGAACTGGCTCAGTCATTGAAGACAGGGAAGCAGCGGAAGGGTGCTTTTCTGAATGGAGGGATGTGACTAGTGGTGTTCCGCAGGGATCAGTGCTGGGACCTTTGCTCCTTGTATATATAAATGATTTGGAGGAAAATGTAGCTGGTCTGATTAGTAAGTTTGCGGACGACACAAAGGTTGGCAGAGTTGCGGATAGGGTTGAGGATTGTCAGAGGATACAGCAGGATATAGATCGGTTGGAGACTTGGGCGGAGAGATGGCAGATGGAGTTTAATCCAGACAAATGTGAGGTAATGCATTTTTGGAGGTCTAATGCAGGTGGGAAATATACAGTAAATGGCAGAACCCTTAGGAGTATTGACAGGCAGCGAGATCTGGGCGTACAGGTCCACAGGTCCCTGAAAGTGGCAACACAGGTGGATAAGGTAGTCAAGAAGGCATACGGCATGCTTGCCTTCATTGGTTGGGGCATCGAGTATAAGAATTTGCAAGTCATGCTGCAGCTGTACAGAACTTTAGTTAGGCCACACTTAGAATATTGCGTGTAGTTCTGGTCGCCACACTACCAGAAGGACGTGGAGGCTTTGGAGAGGGTACAGAGGAGGTTTACCAGGATGTTGCCTGATCTGGAGGGCATTAGCTATGAGGAGAGGTTGGATAAACTTGGATTGTTTTCACTGGAACAACGGAGGTGGAGGGGTGACATGATGGAGGTTTCCAAAGTTATGAGTGGCATGGCCAGAGTAGATAGTCAGAAGCTTTTTCCCAGGATGGAAGAGTCAGTTACTAGGGGACATAGGTTTAAGATGAGAGGGGCAAAGTTTAGAGGGGATGTGCGAGGCAGGTTCTTCACACAGAGGGTGGTGAGTGCCTGGAACTTGCTGCTGGGGGAGGTGGTGAAAGCAGGTACAATAGCGACGTTTAAGAGTCATCTTGACAAATACATGAATAGGATGGGAATAGAGGGATGCAGTTCCCGGAAGTGCAGAAGGTTTTAGTTTAGGCAGGCATCAAGATCGGTGCAGGCTTGGAGGGCCGAATGGCCTGTTCCTGTGCTGTACTGTTCTTTGTCGGAGGTACTGTCTTTCGGAGGATATGTGAAAGATCCCATGGAACTTCTGGACGGTTTCTCTCCAGTCTCGACCAATATTTATCTGTCTTCCAATATTATTGGAGTAGTTTAGCTGTTCATTCTTACGTTTCCTACTTTACATTACCGGTGCAGACTGCATGGGTCAAGTGGCCTCTTTCTGTGCCGCAAACATTCTCTGATTACCACTTGACTGTACTTTCAAAAATGCTTACTTGATTGGCTGTATAGCCCGTTAAAATCTTGCCATTGTGAAAGGTATATAAATGCAAGAGTTCCGTTTTGCCTTTCATTAATATATTGGCTACTCTGGAATTTGCAGTAGCCTTTTCTAGTGGATATATAATTTTTCTTAGTGTCACTGGTTCAGTTGAGTTATGTGATTAGAATGTGCCCTGTGTTTAAACAGAAGCCTGCAGGAGGGATTCTCCCATACGTACAGTTTATGCAGATTGTCTTTGGCTGAGACAAGAACCTTTCACTTTTTGGTGGGTTGAGGGGTTTGACCACCTGTGGCCCAAAATAGGACTCTTGCATTGGTAACCACTGTTACTGTGGGTGGTATTTTCTATCGTGAGAAGTTGGGCATGTGCCTTCAATGTTGTGTACAGTTAGTTGTTTATACATTGTGTTGTCTCATTCAGCTGTCTTGCTGTCAGATGCAACTTGTGTAGTATGAAATAGGGCATCAAAAAGCTCTGAGGATAGCTAGTATGAGAAAACAGGAGTGTCGCGCTGGTACAGTAGAATTTCTTGAGGTCAGATCAAAGTTGTATATCCTTTTTATGTTATTCATTCCAGAGGAGGAATATTTAGATGGAGATCTATGATCTCTATCTGTGTTACTCATTTACTGTTCTTCCTATTTCTAATCAAATTTGGAAGCTTGTGATTTCAGTACCTGTGAGAATCCAGCTTATTTGGAGACCCAACCACGCTGGAGTACATTTAATCAAGGATCTGTATTGATTTTCATGTGGACAGATTTGCACAGATCAGTGCTGTTGAGAATGCTATTAGGATCACTGGGACAGCACTTACTCAAGCTAAGGGGGTCTGATTGGCGTTGAGGATGTGTTTTTGCTTGGCACTTTCAGTAGTTGTAGTCATCAGGTGTTTGGAGTTTTGAGCCAGAAATTACTTGTCACAGCACCAGCTGATTTCGCTGACAGACGTGATGGAGGTAAGTATTGCTGGAGAACACTGAGGTGAATTGGAAATGCAGGATAGCATAACTAAAAATATGCATTAGGACACTCTAACACTGTATTTATCTTCTAGAAAAGTTAAGAATCATCCATAGTGTTAGATAATGAGATTCCACTAGAATTTGTTTTACACTTAACCCTAACAATGAACCTTATTTTCAATGTGTATCTGTTTGTTTAATTGCGTTAGCTTGAGTGTATTCTTGGGTAATGAAACATTATATACATTGCTACACCACATGCATGAGAAAATAACTTTACCACCCAGCAGCATAATTGTAATTGTTCAGCTATCTGCATTGGGAGTATTGAAAAATGCAAGCTTGCAACCAAGTCCTTTCCCACTTGCATGATATTTTTCTTTTGCAATGCTCAGTCATTGGTGTGATACTTGTTAATTATTGTTAATGCTAAGATCCATCCCTTGTCCTCTATAATTTTTGAATTCAAATCCATTTTTTTCATATTGTCCCAGGTTTTTTTATTTTTGTAACAGTGAATAGACCTATGTCAACTAGTGGATAGCCTATGGCTTTCAGCACAGTCGCGTGAATTAGGACGTGACTTGCAGTGGGAGGTTTGGGAATTAGCTGGAATAATTTTTTAAAAATGGTTGTGTGAACTGGCTGGCAGGAAGTAGACAGATATGAGCAGGACCAAGACCAAGTGAATAGGAGCTGCCAGTGGTGGAAATAGGTGGGCATGGGGCGAGAAAAGAAAAACAAAGGAAACAACTTGACTTCTGATTTGGGACAAGTACTGTGCTTTTTTTTAAATTCTGTCCGTCAATGGATGAAATCTATGCAAACCCTTTGTACAGATATGTTGGGGATCATTTTAATTTCTTGCAGATGTAATCTTTATGTAACGTTAGGTTTGCATTGGAACAATCCAAAAGCCAGATGCACATTGTATTTATTTATTTTTACTAATACAAGGAAAGGTGTATATTCTATTCAAAAAGATTTTAATTTTTATTTTTTAGAGATACAGCACTGAAACAGGCCCTTCGGCCCACCGAGTCTGTGCCGACCAACAACCACCCATTTATACTAATCCTACATTAACCCCATATTCCCTAACGCATCCCCACCATTTTCCTACCACCTACCTACACTAGGGGCAATTTATAATGGCCAATTTACCTATCAACCTGCAAGTCTTCGGCTGTGGGAGGAAACTGGAGCACCCGGCGGAAACCCACGCGGTCACAGGGAGAACTTCCAAACTCAGCACAGGCAGTACCCAGAACTGAACCCGGGTTGCTGGAGCTGTGAGGCTGCGGTGCTAACCACTGCACGATTATGGCTTATCTTTGTTGTTTTGCAAGTAGCATTCTTTACTAGGTTTGAGCAACTCCAGGTTGGGCCTTAGCCCAGTCCAAAGTTATGACCCCTGTTTCACCAAAGCAGCCTAACAGGGAGCATACCTGGTATTTTGGGTCTATGGAGAGTGAGCCATTTCTCTTTATGCTTAAGTCAGTTTATTAGTAAGTAGAATATGCACAAAATCTCTTATGACTGTGTGTACAGGTTCCATTCAAACTTGGTTAAGTGAATAAACTGGTGTACAGTTGCCATAGCAAACTGGGCATTTAAAAGAAATTCCTGAGGCACCGAAGACTTAGCACTTTTTTATCTTTCCCAGCTGGAAACAGCGTGAAAACCAGAAGTATGCAGAGGTCAAATTCAGACATGCCTCCAATTGATCCTGGGGTACTACTAGATCTGGAGAGAGACGCAAAGGAGGTGGCGCAGAAAGTCGATCAGATGATGAAGAGCTTAAATGCCACTATCCAGAACGTATGTATGAATTGGTGTATAATCTGGATCTAACCATGAAAGTTGGTTTCTAATCATGCTGAGACCATTGGATGAATTTTTATAACTTTCAACACTGATAATTTTACAGCACAGAAGGATTCCATTCATGTCATGTATATGCTGGTTCTTTGACAGCATTGTCCACTTAGTCCCTTTCCCCATATCCTTAAATTTTTTGTTTTGATACAATTATTTACTTGCATTTTTAAAGGCTGTTTTGGATTCTGTTTCTGCTAGGGCATGCCATGCCTTGGCAAGGCTCTGTGTAAAGTAAATTTGTAATTCATCCTCAACATCATCTTTTGGTGATGATAAATCTATGCGCTCTGGTGACCAATGCATTGACTTAAGGAAATAGTTTTTCCATAACAGTATCAAAGCCCTTGTAATTTTCAGCATTTGTATCAATGAAAAGAGCCCGGGCTCCTCCTCCTCCTGTTTTTCCCCTCATACTTAAAACACTTCGTTCTTGGCTTCTCCAATGCCTCTCCACCGTTATCCAGCTGGGTGGGACTGCACTGGCCTGTTTCCATTCTTTATCTAATCGTAGCCAGAGTATCACATGCATTGACTTCTCTTCCTGTTCCTGCATCAATTCCCCCCAGGATCTATCCTTGGTCCCTCCTATTTTTCATCTACATGCTGCCCATTGGTAACATCATCTGAAATCGCAGCCGTAGCTTTTACATGTATGCCGATGGTACCGATCTCTACTACACCACTCCTCTCAACTCCTCCACTGTTGCTAAATTATCAAACTGCTTATCCGACATCTAGTACTAGATGAGCAGAAATTTCCTCCAATTGAATAATGGGAAACAGAAGCCATTGTCTTCAGTCCCCTCTTCGAACTCCATTCCCTAACTACCAATGCCATCCTTCTCCCTGGCAATTGTCTGAGACTAAACCAGACTATTTACAACCTTGATGTCACATTTGACCTTGCAATAAGTTTCCAATCGCTCACCCACACCATCATTAATACTTAAGAATAGAAGAAATAGGAGTAGGAATAGACAATTCGGCCCCTCGAGCCTGCTCTGCCATTCAGTACGATCATGCCTGATCTGTCTCAACTCTGCTTTCCTGCTCGCCCCCGTGTCTCTGAGAGACCAAACATCTGTCTATCTCAGCCTTAACGATGCTCAACATTGGAGCATGCACAACCCTCTGGGGTAGAAAACTTGAAAGATGGGTGAAGAAGTTTCTCCACATCTCGGTCCTAAATGATCAACCCCTTTTCCTGAGACTGTGCCCCTGTGTTCTAGATTCCCCAGCCAGGTAAAACAACCTCTCGGTGTCTACCTTGTCAAGCCCCTTCAGAATCTTTTCAATGAGATCACCTCTCATTTTTCTAAAGTGCAGAGAGTATAGGCCCAATTTACTCAGTCTCTCTTAATAGGACAACCCTCTCAGCCCAGGAACCAATTAAGTGAACCTTTGCTGTACTGCTTCCAATGCAACTTTGTCCTTCCATAAATATGAAGACAAAATGGCACTCAGTACTCCAGTTGTGGTCTCACCAAAGCCCTGTACAACTGTAGCAAGACTTCCTTATTCTTGTACTCTAATCCCCTTGGAATAAAGGGCAGTGTGTCATTTGCTTTCCTAATTGCTTGCTGTATCTACATGCTGACACTTTGTGTTCCTTGTACCAGTATACCCAAGTCTCTGAACATCAACATTTAGAAGTTTCACACCTCTTAAAAAATATTCTGCTTCTCTGTTCTTGCTAGCAAAGTGAATAACCTCACACTTCCCCACATTGTATGTCATATGCCACATTGTTGCCCTTTCACGTAACCTGTCTATATCTCTTTGGAACCTCTTTGTGTCCTTCTCACAGCTTACATTCCCACCTAGCTTTGAATCATCTGCAAACATAGATACATTATTCTGGTAGATTGTAAATAGCTGAGGTCCCATCACTGATCCTTGCAGAACTCCATTAGTTGCAGCCTGCCAACTTGAAAATGCCCATTTGTCTCTGCTTCCTGAATCAATCCTCCATCCATTCTAATATATTATCCCCAAATCCATGAGTGTCTTGCGTCTTAACCTTTTGTGTGGCACTTTATCAAATGCCTTTTGGAAATTCAAGTATCCTATATCTACTGGTTCCCCTTTATCTACTCCTACTAGTTACATCCTCAAAAAACTCTCAAGTTTGTCAAACATGATTTCCCATTGTAAAACCATGTTGATTCTGTCTGATCATGCTATGATTTTCTAAGTGCATTGTTAAGACCTCCTTAATAGATTCAAGCATTTTCCTGACTACTGATGTCACGCTAACTGGCAAGTAGTTTCCTGTTTTCTCTCTTCCCTCCTTTCTTAAATTGCAGTGTTACATTTGCTAACTTCTAATCCTCTGGGGCCATTGTAGATACTAGAGAATTTTGGAAAATCATAACCAGTGCATCCACTATCTCTGCAGCTATTTCTTTTAGAATCCTAGGATATAAGCCATTGGGTCCTGGAGATTTGTTGGCTTTTAGTCCCTTAATTTTCTCCAATACTTTTTCTCTGCTGATATTAATTACCTTAATTTCCTCACTCTTATTAGCCCCTAGGTTATCCTCTATTTCTGGTGTGAAGACAGACACAAAATTTGTTCAGTGTCCCTGCCATTTCCCCATTCCCCATGATGATTTCTCCTGTCACTGCCTTGAAGGGTCCAATGTTTACTTTAGCTACTCTCTTTATATACTTGTAAAAGACAGCCACCTGCTTCAATGGACGCTTGGAGCTCAGGGTCATTGCCCGACAAGTGGACTGTAACACAGCACCAAACAAACGCATACTGTCCATCCGACTGCTCACCGTCTCTGGTCCAGTACACCTACTCAGCATCTATGCTCCAACACTCTGCTCCCCACCTGAAGTTAAAGACCTGTTCTACAAGAAACTCCATAATATCATTAGTAGCATTCCCAATACCGAACATTTGTTCCTGCTGGGGGACTTTAACGCCAGGGTTGTGGCCGAGCATGACTCATGGCCCTCTTGTCTTGGGCGCTATGGCATTGGAAGGATGAATGAGAATGGACAGAGACTGCTGGAGTTGTGTACCTATCACAGCCTCTGCATCACCAACTCGTTCTTTCATACCCTGTCACCAGGTTTCATGGAGGCACCCAAGATCATTTTGTCGGCACCAGCTGGACGTCATTGTCACAAGTCAAGCCTCTTTAAACAGCGTTCAAATCACACGCAGCTTCCACAGTGCGGACTGCGACACCAACCACTCCCTGGTGTTCAGAAAGGTTCAACTCAAACCAAAGAAGCTGCATCACTCCAAGCAGAAGGGCTGACCGCGCATCAAAACTAACAGAATTTCTTATCCACAACTGTTACATAAGCTTCTAAATTCACTTGAAAAAGCCCTTCAAAACACTCCTACAGGGGATGCAGAGACCCAAGTGGGCCCACATCAGAGACGCCATCTATGACTCAGCAATGACCACCCATGGCAAACTTTTGAAGCAGAATGCAGACTGGTTTCAATCTCGCTTTGAAGAGCTGGAACCTGTCGTAGCCGCTAAGCGCATTGCACTGTTGAACTACAAGAAAGCCCCCAGCGAGTTAACATCCGTAGCACTTAAAGCAACCAGAAGCACTGCACAAAGAACAGCCAGGCACTGCGCAAATGACTACTGGCAACACCTATGCAGTCGTATTCAGCTGGCCTCCGACACTGGAAACATCAGAGGAATGTATGATGGCATCGAGAGCTTTTGGGTCAACCATCAGGAAGATCGCCCCCCTCAAGTCTAAATCAGGGGACATGATCACTGACCAACGCAAGCAAATGGACCGCTGGGTGGAGCACTAACTAGGACTACTCCAGGGAAAATGTCACTGAGAGACTGCCCTCAATGCAGCCCAGTTTCTGCCAGTCAAGTATGAGCTGGACGAACAGTCAACAAAATCGGAATTCAGTGATGCCATTGATTCTCTAGCCAGTGGAAAAGCCCCTGGGAAGGACGGCATTACCCCTGAAATCATCAAGAGTGCCAAGCTTGCTATACTCTCAGCACTCCATGAACTGCTTTGCCTGTGCTGGGATGAGGGAGCAGTACCACAGGACATGCACGATGCTAATATCATCACCCTCTATAAGAACATGGGTGATCGTGGTGACTGCAACAGCTACTGTGTAATCTCCCTGCTCAGCATAGTGGGGAAAGTCTTCGCTCGAGTCGTTTTAAACAGGCTCCAGAAGCTGGCTGAGCGTGTCTACCCTGAGGCAGTGTGACTTTCGAGCAGAGAGATCCACCATTGACATGCTGTTCTCCCTTCGCCAGCTACAGGAGAAATGTCGCGAACAACAAATGCCCCTCTACATTGCTTTCATAGATCTCACCAAAGCCTTTAACCTCGTCAGCAGCCGTGGTCTCTTCAGACTACTAGCAAAGATCGGATGTCCTCCAAAGCTACTAAGTATCATCACCTCATTCCATGGCAACATGAAAGGCACAATTCAGCACAGCGGTGCCTCATCAGACCCCTTTCCTATCCTGGGTGGCATGAAACAGGGCTGTGTTCTCGTGCCTACGCTGTTTGGGATCTTCTCCCTGCTGCTCTCACATGCGTTCAAGTCTTCAGAAGAAGGAATTTTCCTCCACACTAGATCAGGGGGCAGGTTGTTCAACCTTGCCCGTCTAAGAGTGAAGACCAAAGCACGGAAGGTCCTCATCAGGGAACTCCTCTTTGCTGACGATGCTACATTAACATCCCACACAGAAGAGTGTCTGCAGAGACTCATCAACAGGATTGCGGCTGCCTGCAACGAATTTGGCCTTACCATCAACCTCAAGAAAATGAAGATCATCGGACAGGATGTCAGAAATGCTCCATCTATCAATATCGGTGACCACACTCTGGAAGTGGTTCAAGAGTTCACCTACCTAGGCTCAACTATTACCAGTAACCTGTCTCTCGATGCAGAAATCAACAAGCGCATGGGAAAGGCGTCCGCTGCTCTGTCCAGACTGGCCAAGAGAGTGTGGGAAAATGGCACACTGACACGGAACACAGAAGTCCAAGTGTATCAAGCCTGTGTCCTCAGAACCTTGCTCTACGGCAGCGAGGCCTGGACAACGTATGTCAGCCAAGAGCGATGTTTCAATTCATTCTTTCTTTGCTGCCTCCGGAGAATCCTTGGCATCAGGTGGCAGGACCGTATCTGAAACGCAGAAGTTCTCGAGGCGGCCAACATTGCCAGCATATACACCCTACTGAGCCAGCGGCGCTTGAGATGGCTTGGCCATGTGAGCCGCTTGGAAGCTGGCAGGATCTCCTAGGACACATTGTACAGCGAGCTCGTCACTGGTATCAGACCCACCGGCCGTCCATGTCTCCGCTTTAAAGACGTCTGCAAATGCGGCATGAAGTCCTGTGACATTGATCACAAGTCGTGGGAGTCAGTTGCCAGTGATCGCCTGAGCAGGTGGACAGCCATAAAGGTGGGGCTAAAGTGTGGCGAGTCGAAGAGACTTAGCTGTTGGCAGGAAAAAAGACGAGCGCAAGGGGAGAGCCAACTGTGTAACAGCCCCGACAACCATTTTTATCTGCAGCACCTGTGGAAGAGTCTGTCACTCTAGAATTGGCCTTTATAGCCACTCCAGGGGCTGCTTCACAAACCACTGACCATCTCCAGGGCGCTTACCCATTGTCTCTCAAGACAAGGAGGCCAAAGAAGAAGAAAAAGACAGCCTATTTCCACCTCCGTAGCATCATCCTTTCCCTGTCTCAGCTCATTCGTGCCTTTTCAACTTTTAGACTTGACTATTCCAACACACTCTTGGCTTCTCTCCCATATTCTATCCTCTGTAAACTTGAGGTCATCCAAAACTCTGCTTCCTGTGTTTACCTGTCACCCCTGTGCTTGCTGACCTACGTTGGTTCCTGGTCAAGCAACACCTTGATTTTAAAATTCTGATCCTTGTTTTCAGATACCTCCATAGCCTCGCCCCTCCCCATCTCTGCAGTCTCCTCCAGCCCCACAATCCTCAGATATCTGCACTCTTGTTTTGGCCTCTTCAGCATTTCCAGTTTTAATTGCTCTATCATTGGTGGCTGTGCCTTCGGCTGCCGAGGCCCTAAGTTCTGTAATTCCTTCCCTGCACCTCTCCAACTCTATAACTCTCTCCTTTAAGATGCTCCTTTAAACCTATCTCTTTGACCAAACTTTTGACCATCTGCTCTACTCTCGCCATATATGGCCTGGTGTCTAATTTGGCTTTCTAATGCTCCTGTGAAGTGCCTTGGGATGTTTTATTATGTTAAGGGCACAATATACATACAAGTTGTATCATCTTGGTGAATCTCCTCTGTACATTCTCCGCACACTTGACTATTTTCTTAACCCGCCTTTTATGTGGTACTGTACCAAATGCTTTCTTAAAATCCATATAAACAGCATTGCCGCATTCCCTTCATCAACCTTCTCAGTTACTTCATCAAAAAATTCAGTTAGATTAGTCAAGCATGATCTGCCTTTTACAAATCCATGCTGACTATCCTTAATTAACTGGAACCTTTCTAAGTGCTTATTGATATTTTGCATGATTATAATTTCTAAAATCTTATCCACCACTGATAAACTAACTGGCTTGTAGTTGCTAGGACTGTCTTTACACCCTTCTTGAATAAGGGTGTCTCATTTGCCACTCTCCAATCCTCTGGCACCTCCCCTATATCCAGGGAAGATTAGAAGATTATGGCAAGCCCTTCCGTTATCTCCATCCCCACTTTCTTTAGCAACCTGGGATGCAAGCCATCCGGACTAGGTGACTTATCTACCCTAAGCAAAGCCAACCTTTTTTAGTACCTCTTCCCTCTCAATTTTTATCCTATCCATTGCCTCTGCTCTCTCTGCTTCCATTGATATTTTGTCAGATTCCATTTCCTTAATGAACACCGATAAAGTATTCATTAAGTAGATGTGCCTTGTCCTGTGCCTGTAAGCATATATTATCCTTTTTGTCCCTTATTGGCCCCACTCCATCTCTTACGACCCGCTTGCAATCTTACTACACTTACTAACGTGCCAGTAAAAGAGCTTTGTGTTCCCTTTTATGTTGACTGCCATTATATTCTCTCTTTGCCAGTCTTATTTTCCTCTTCACCTCCCCTCTCAACTTATTGTAAATGGTCTGGTTCTTAGTTGGAGTTCACATGACGTGCATCATACACCCTCTTTTTTATTTGTTTCATCATCATCTCTGTCTTCCTTGTCTTCCAAGGAGCCCTGTTCTTGGCTCAACTATCTTTCGCCCTTGTTGGAATGAGAAAGTGAAGGCGCATGGGGTCCAAGGTGTACTAGCTAGATGGATAAAGAACTGGCTGGGCAACAGGAGACAGAGAGTAGCAGTGGAAAGGAGTTTCTCAAAATGGAGACGTGTGACCAGTGGTGTTCCACAGGGATCTGTGCTGGGACCACTGTTGTTTGTGATATACATTAATGATTTGGAGGAAAGTATAGGTGGTCTGATTAGCAAGTTTGCAGACGACACTAAGATTGGTGGAGTAGCAGATAGTGAAGGGGACTGTCAGAGAATACAGCAGAATATAGATAGACTGGAGAGTTGGGCAGAGAAATGGCAGATGGAGTTCAATCAGGGCAAATGCGAGGTGATGGATTTTGGAAGATCCAATTCAAGAGTGAACTATACATTAAATGGAAAAGTCCTGGGGAAAATTGATGTCCAGAGAGATTTGGGCATGCTTTCCTTCATCGGACGGGGCATTAAGTACAAGAGTTGGCATGTCATGTTACAGTTGTATAGGACTTTGGTTTGGCCACATTTGGAATACTGCGTGCAGTTCTGGTCGCCACATTACCAAAAGGATGTGGATGCTTTGGAGAGGGTGCAGAGGAGGTTCACCAGGATGTTGCCTGGTATGGAGGGCGCTAGCTATGAAGAGAGGTTGAGTAGATTAGGATTATTTTCATTAGAAAGACGGAGGTTGAGGGGGGACCTGATTGAGGTGTACAAAATCATGAGAGGTATAGATAGGTTGGATAGCAAGAAGCTTTTTCCCAGAGTGGGGGATTCAGTTACTAGGGGTCACGAGTTCAAAGTGAAAGGGGAAAAGTTTAGGGGGGATATGCGTGGAAAGTTCTTTACGCAGAGGGTGGTGGGTGCCTGGAACGCGTTGCCAGCGGAGGTGGTAGACGCGGGCACGATAGCGTCTTTTAAGATGTATCTAGACAGATACATGAATGGGCAGGAAGTAAAGAGATACAGACCCTTAGAAAATAGGCGTCATGTTTAGATAGAGGATCTGGATCGGCGCAGGCTTGGAGGGCCGAAGGGCCTGTTCCTGTGCTGTAATTTTCTTTGTTCCTAGCCTGTACCTGAAGGGTCTCCTCCTTAAAGATAACACATTGTTCCGATACAGCTCTTCCTGTTAGTGTTTGGTTCCGTTCTACCCTGGCTAGATCCCTTCTCATCGCTTTGAAATTAGCCCTCTTCCAATCTAGATATTCTACCTTATTTGGTTCCTTGCTTTTCTGCATTACTAGTCTAAACCTTCTGATACGATGATCACTCTTACCCAAGTGTCCCCGACAGACACTTGGCCCAGCTCATTTCCCAGCACGAGATCCAGCAATGCCTGCTTTCTAGTTGGGCTGGGAACATACTGAAATCGGAAGTTCTCTTGAACACATTTCAGAAATTCCTCCTCCTCCTCCTTACCCTTTGCTGTAAAATTATCCAAATCAATATTTGGGTAATTAAAGTCCCCCGGTATCATCATTCCATAGTTCTTGCACATCTCTATGATTTCAGTGCAGATTTGCTCCTCTATCTCTCACTATTAGGAGGCCTATGGAATACCCCTAGCAACGTGATCATACCCTTTGTGCTCAACTCTAACCAAATGGATTCTGTCATTGCCCCTTCAAAGATGTCCTCCAACACTACAATGTCTTCCCTAATCAGAACTGCCACCCTTCCTCCCTTTTTTCCTTCTCTATTTTATCTGAACACTTTATAGCCTTGTATATCAAGCGGCCAGTCCTCGCCATTTTTAAGCCACATTTCCATTATTGCCACTACTTCATATTGCCATGCTGCTATTTGTGCTGGTAGTTCACCAACCTTATTCACCACACTTTGTGCAGTTACATACTTGCATTGTAATTCTGTCTTTGCATTCCTCGTAGTCCTTCTCAATCCACTCCCATCTAATATGGAACTATTCCCTTCTCTAGTACTGTTTAGCATTCTCATGTCGTGCACCTTATTCCTCTTTCCTACTTCTATATGCTGGTGCCCATCCCCCTGCCAATTTAGTTCAAACCCTCCCCAACCACACTGGTGAATCTCCCCCCGAGGACATTTGTCCCACTCCTGTTGAGGTGCAGCCCATCTCTTTTGAATAGGTCCCTCCTGCCCCAGAACTGGTCCCAGTTCCCCAAAAATGTGAAGTCCTCTCTCCTGCACCATGCTTCAAGCCACACATTGATTCTTCCTATCTTTCGATTTCCATTCTCGCTTGCGCATGGCACTCGGAGTAATTGAGAAATTACTACTTTCAAGGTCCTACTCTTTAACGTCCTCCCTCACTCCTGAAAATCTGACCGTAGGACCTCAATACCTGCCCTTGCTTTGTCTTTTGTACCAACGTGTGTCACAACTTCTGGTTCACTCCCCTCCCCCTGCAGAATATCCTGCATCTTTTCTGTGATGTCCTATTACCCTGGCACCAGGGAGGCAACACACTCTGGGATTCACGGTAATGTTTACAGAAATGTCTGTCTGTCCCCCTGGCTGTGGATCACCAATAACAATTGCATTTCTGTACTTTTCTGCTCCTTCCTGACCAGTCCCATGCCCATTGGTGCCATGGGTTGGACGGCACTCCTTCAAGGTGTTGTCACTTCCAGCAATCTCCAAAGCTGTACCAGTTTGAGAGTGGCATACACCCCAAAGATTCCTGAACTTCCTGCCTCCTCCTACTCATCCGAATGGCCACCCATCAATTATCCTGAACTCTCTGCCTGTGGGGTGATCACCTCCTGCAGCATATGATCCAGGAAACACTCCTGCTTCCTGATGCTCCACAGTGATTCCAGCTGCCCCTCACGTTCGGAAATCCTGAGTTTGAGCTGAAGCAGCTAGAGGCACTTTCTACATACATGGTCATCCAGGACATATGAAGCGTCCTGAAGCTCCCACATGGCACAGGAATTGCAGCAGGTCACAGCTGCCCATTCATGATCGAAACAAAAATCCTCTATTCTCTTTTTTTTTTTAACAACCTGATTTGTAACCTGTTTAAACTATAAATTTAGTACCTACCCACTGGTCTCTCTCATTCACATATATACAATAAATTATAAAATTCTCCTGTATTTTTAGTTTTTTATACTAATTAATCGATCAAGTCTTATTTTATATTTGGTTAATTTAGATTGGCTTTTTGACAAGGTCCCACATGGTAGGCTGGTCCAGAAAGTAAAAGCCCTTGGAATCCAAGGAGAGTGGCAAATTGGATCCCAAATTAGCTTAGTGGCAGGAAGCAAAGGGAAATGGTTGACCAGTATTTTTTGTGACTAGAACAGTGTGGAGTAGTGTGAAGGAACAGAGGGACCTTGGAGTGTCTGTCTACAGATCCTTAAAGGTAGCAGAACAGGTCGATAAGCTGGTTAACAAGGCAATATGGTATGCTTTCCTTAAAAGCTGGGAGGCATTCTAGAACGGTATATGATAATAGTTAGATCACCGTTTGAGTACTGCATGCAGTTCTGATTACATTACAAGAAAGATGTGATTGCACTGGAGAGTGCAGAAGAGATTTACGAGGATGTTGCCAGTACTGGAAAATTTTAGCTCCCCTGGCTCGCTCTATCCCCCCGCTCTCTCACCCCCCGCGCGCTGTCTCTCCTCCCACCAACCATTCCAGATTAAAGCCTTCAAATACTGCCTACCTATGTATACTCCAACTACAATCAGAAACCCCATTGGATGAAATCATTAGCATCGCCGTCTGTTGCAAGAAACCCACTGAACCAGTCATTTACATCTTTAAGCTAAATGCCTCAAGACCACCGAATTCAGCTGGAAGTCAGTCAAATCACCAAACGCCACAGACTGCATACCCCTTTTTTCTATGGACTCTAACTCGGCCACTCGACCTTTCCCCACTCTAACCTGTTTGTGTGTGTGTAAACCTCCTGTGTGTTTGTGAGAGTGAAAGTTGGCGTGTTATTTATTATTAGTTCGGTTTAGGTACACTAAAGTTAGCCTATTTCTTTGTTAACTCAAGAAAACCTGTCTGATTAGTTCTTATGATAGTAGCAAGTAAGTAATCAAGTACCTACTGAATTAGTCAGTACATCCACTTTAAGAAAGAACTAAACCTGTTGCGGTCAATCAAGGAGAGGAAAAAGAGGGAAGCCCTTCAACCCCCCTCCTCACTTGACCGTAACAAAGTGTATAAAATTATGAGAGGCCTCATTATTAAATTATGGTGGAAGCAGTCTTTCGATATTTTTAAAGCAGAGGTAGATAGATTCTTGATAAGCAAGGGGATGCAAAGTTATTGAGGGTAGACGGGAATGTGGAGTTGATGTGACAGTCAGATCAGCCATGATCTTATTGAATGGTGGAGCAGGCTCGAGGAGCCGAGTGACGTACTCCTCCTAATTCGTAAGTTCATATGCCTAGAATAAGTACAGATGAGCTATTTACGTTAGCAGAGTGGTCAAAAACCAGGAGGTATAGATTTAAAGTAATTGGTAGAAGGATTAGAGGGGAGATGAGGAAGCTTTATTTTCTATCCAGAGGGTGGTAGGGGCCTAGAGCTCACTGCCTGAAAGAGTGGTAGAGGTAGAAACTCTCACCACATTTAAAAAGTACTCGGACATCTACAAGAGCCATGACCTGCTGGGCCTCGGACCTAGTGCAGGAAGGTGGGATTAAGCTGGGTAGCTCTTCTTCAACCAGCAAGAGTGTGATTGGCTGAATGGCCTCTTCTGTGTTGTAAATTTTCTATGATTTGTATGACCTGATCAGGCACTGCATTCCAAATCCTAAGCATTTGTTGCACAAAAAAGGTTTACTTGTGTCGCCTCCTGATTCGATAGGCAACCACCTTAAATCCGTGCCCTCTGGTTTTCAACCCTTCCATCCATTGCAAACAGTTTCTCTTTATTTACTCTTCCTAAATCCTTTATGATTTTAAATACCTCTAATAAAATCTCTTTAATCCCATTTATTTGTATTTTCCAAATAAATCTATGTGGTACTTTATTAAATGCTTTTTGAAAGTACATATGTACATCATCTTCTACGCTACTGCTTTCATTAACCTACTTTGTTACTTCATCAAATAACTCAATCAGATTAGTCAGACATGATTTGCCTTTAACAAGTCCATGTTGGCTGTCCTTGTTAATCCATGCTTCTCCAAGTGAGAATTAATTTTGTCCTTGACAATGGTCTCTGGTAATTTTTCCACCACTGACATTGAAGTGACTGGCCTGTAGTTACCAGGTCTATCCTTCTCCCGCTTGTTAGATTTTTAATCTTCCACTCCCATTTCCAAGGAGGATTGAAAAATTGTAGTCAGCAACCGAAGAGGCATCCAGTGTGGACCCGGCGACTTGTTAACATTGAGTAGTGCTAACCTATACAGCACCTCCTTTTTATCTATTTCTATTCTATCCAATATCTTACTCCTTCCTCCTTTTTTTATTTTTATTATTTTATTTATTTATTTAGAGATACAGCACTGAAACAGGCCCTTCGGCCCACCGAGTCTGTGCCGACCATCAACCACCCATTTATACTAATCCTACATTAATCCCATTACCCTCTCACATCCCCACCTTCCCCCTACCTATACTAGGGGCAATTTATAATGGCCAATTTACCTATCAACCTGCAAGTCTTTTGGGAGGAAACCCGGAGAACCCGGCGAAAACCCACGCGGTCACAGGGAGAACTTGCAAACTCCACACAGGCAGTACCCAGAATCGAACCCGGGTCGCTGGAGCTGTGAGGCTGCAGTGCTAACCACTGCGCCACTGTGCCACCCCGCTCCTCTATTGTGACATTAACTTTATCCTCTTTAGTGAAGACAGATGCAAATTACTCAGTAATGCCCCCTCTGCCTCTATGAGATATCCTTCTCTTTCCTAGTCAGTCCCACCATTCCTTTAACTATCCTTTTATTTTATATGTTTAAAAAAAATAACTTGGGGTTCCCTGTTACATTTTGCACTAATCTTTTTTCATACTCTGCCCTTTTTCAATTTCTCCCTGCACTATTCTGCCTGGTTTTCTATTGTATTCTGTACCTTGATATTTATCATAAACCACCTTTTTCTATTTTATTTTAACTTTTATTTCATTTGTCATCCAGGAAGCTCTAGCTGTGGATGTCCTTTCTTTCCCCCTTATGGGTTTGTACCCGAACTATCTCTGCCTTAAAGGCCTGCCATTGCTCATTTACTGTTTTCCTGCTAATTTTTGTTTCTAGTCCACCTGTACTAGATCCGCTCTTAAACCACTAAAATTGGCCCTCTTCCAGTTGGGTATTTTCACTTTTGACCTTTCTTTGTCCCTTTCTACATTACAACAGTGACTGCACTTCAAAAGTACTTCATTGGCTTCATAAAGCACTCTGAGACATCCAATGGTCATGTGAACCACTATATAAATGCATGGCTTTTCTTTCTGTAATGACTTTAAACCTAATTATATTACTATTACCCAGATGTTCTCCTATTGGAACACGCTGCATTTGTCCTACTTCATTTCCCAGAACTAGATCCAGCACTGGTTCCTTCCTCAATGGACTAGAGAGACACTGATTAAGAAAGTTCTCCAGTACATTTTAGGAATTCTTCACCTCCTTACTCTTTATACTATTTTTCTCCCAGTCTATGTTTGGATAATTGAAGTCTCCTGCTATTACTGCTGTATATTATTTATACATTTCTCTGAAATTTGCCGACAGATTTTCTCCTCCATCCCCTTCTCTCTTAATCATTGAGTATTTAAATTCAGGAAGTCACAGCTATATGTTCAGTACTGATTTATGATTTTTTTTAAAATCCAGATGACAGCACTAAGTGTGGGCTACATTCAAACTTATCGAGATTCAGTGGACAGTCTTGGAGAGTCAGTGGATATGAGTATAAAGGTGAGGGCACAGGAACAAAAAGTGAAAACTGGTTTAATTCTATACTGATTATTCCAATTTTGTTTTATTTTCTGAGTCAACACTGGTGATGATTAGAAACTATTAACTTGCAGTCAGGCTATAACTTTAATGTACATGTACAATAATGTATAATATTCACAGTGTCTTTATTCCATTAGAATTTTGTGTTTGTTTTTGGTTTGTCTTTTTAAAAAATTGCTGCTTCATTGTACTAATTGACCTAGGTTATATTCTGTTTTTTTGTCAAATAAGTGGTTGCATGGCATGCCAGTCTAATAATGCTATGGCACAAGATGTCTACAATTGGGTATCCCTGCAGTTCCTGTGCTAGATTATTGAATACTAAATTAACACCTGAATTTGAATCCCTGTCTTGTCTGGTGTTTGCTTCAGTACCCTCTAAAATGAGTGCCAGTCTGAAATGGGGGCAGAATACCTAGCCCCATCAGCATCAATTCAGACATTCCTAGCTGGCTAGCCAAAGGACAGTCCATGAATGTGTTTGTAGGCAGCCTCATCCTTAAGAATAACACAAAGTAACATCAAAAATTCAGAATAATTTTGTGATTTGTGTAACAGCTTGAAGTGTGCAAATCATTTTAAAATTGTATTCAACAATGCAGGATCCTGCTTCTCCATGGACCTGGCCTGCCACATCTTGTTGGTTGAGTTAATGATAATCTGCATAACTGCAAGGGTGTTACTGCGGTGTTGAAATACAAATCAAGGAAGGCTCCTTCTCTTCATTGCTGTCCAACAAGCCTTGCTAGAAGTACTGACTAACATCAAGTGAGGACAGAAATATGCTTGTCTCTGATGTCTTGCCTCCCTTGTTCAAGCACTCACTTTGACAAATAGTGGTCATTTGGATGAGGTGATTGAGGGCAATTGGCACTCTTGGAACTATGCCTCAGTAAACAATCAGTGTCTCTGGAGAAGGGAAAAATTGTTTGGGTTGGAAAGAATTGAATACATTGCATAACAGGAATGTTGTAATGCCTAGTATATTGCAAAACTACATAGCAATTATCAACAATGGTACATATTTTTAAAGTATATTTTATACTTTATTTTTGATGCTTTTTCTGACAATTACCATTAGACATTAGTGTAAAATATTATCACGGTCATGTTCATATTAGGAGAACATTTTGCTACTCCCTGCATAAGCGTACTGTTTCTGACTTGGATCAGTGACCCCCATTTCAGCCATAAGGGGCAAGAGAAGAAAGGAGGTCTTATCCTCGGAGCCAGTTAGAGGCCAGGTAATGTAAATCAGATGATGAACTTGCCCAGTGAAATTCTGATATGTTTTCCAAAAGTTTGTTCAGGCCCTTTTTATTTTAGATCCATACAAAGAAGGGAAGTTGGTCATAAGGCAAAGTGGAGATGGGAGTGTTGGTGTCTTCTGGTTTTAGAGTAGTTGCCCAGCAGTATACAGTATGTCAGTCGACTGCAATGGGAGGTGCCAACTTTAGATGATGTGATACGTTTACAGCTCTCGAGCTCTTTCCTGCTTTCATCTTGGAGGCTGATCAATGACGGTTTGCGCAGCAACACTCCGTTGTTGTGTTGGCATCAGTATGTTTGTTAAAACCATTATAGTTGTGCTTGTTCAGCGGTGGAACATTTTTCCTGAAGCATTCATTGGGAAACTCCAAACATTGTTCTTATCGTTATGATGACCTAGTGGTTATGGTACTGAATTAGCAACCCAGGGGGTAGGGAGTTTTCATGACATATTGTAAAACTGAATTTAATAATCTGGCAAATTGTGGGCAAGCAGCAAAAAATGGTTGTGAAAACTGTCAGATTCTTGTAAAGCTCCAGTCGGTTCTCTAATGCACTTCATGGACAGGAACCCACCACCTCTAATTGATCTGACCTGCATCTGACTCCAGATCTGCACAATGTGATTTGAGTCTTAATGCCCTTGGAGCAACTAGAGTTGGGCAATAAATACTGCCTTGCCAATGGTGCCAACATCTCTAACAAATAAAGAAAACCAAAAAGAGTAGCCAAGGCTTACTTCAGCCCCCAGCGGCAGTTTGATTTAGTTCGGGTGGAGAGCTACATGGCAATTTAACTTCTATGCAGACTGATAATGTGGTGGTGCCTGCCAAGTGGGCTGCTTTGTCCTGGATGTTGTCAAGCATCGTTGGAGCTGCACTTAGCCAAGCAAGTGGAGAGCATTCCATCATACTTCTGACCCACGTTCCTTCTAAGCTGTGCAGGTGCATAGCACATAGCAATCGGGGGAAACTACTGCACAGAAAATAAAACAGGGCACACGCAAGCAGCGGTCTTTTTAAGATGCACGCATGTGCAGCATTGCGGCAATCTTAAAGGGACCGTGCAGTGCAGCAAACAGGCTGTGGACCACAAAGGGGCATTAGAAGGAGCATTGCTTGGATATACTGGAAAGGCTTTGGGGAGTCAGGAGGTGAGTCACTTGTTGCAGAATAACCAGCTTCTGACCTTTTGAAACCCCACTGTTTGTGGCTGGTCCAGTTAAATTTAATATTGTTTGAAACGGTATCAGCTGCATTCCTTTGTTTATTGGTGGGGGAGTAAGAAAAAGGAATTAAGTTGAACGGCAACAGTAAAAGTTAGAAAAGAAAGCTTGACCATTAAATGGAAACATTAGGAAGAAATTTTGAGAAATCAAGCAGTCAATAAAATAGAGGAAGTAAAAAGGGGAAGGATGTTGCATCATCTTTAAAGTTTAGAAACATAAATAACAGTGGTTAAATAGTTGTAAAGTCTGTTTACTCAGGGACAATGAGAGTCCTAATTAACAATTCTTTCCAGAATTGTAATTTTTACAGTTCCATAGAAAGTTGCATTGAGCTTAGCACTAATAACATTTATAAAGAGGTTATGTTCATGGATGAGATAAGCCAGAAAAAAGATTTGTATTTACATGTTAACTATATGAAAGATCTTGAAGTCTCATGGTATTCGGGGGTGGAATTGGGAATAACAATATAATTGAAATTAACTATCACATTGCCACCTACCTCTGTTACAGAAAATTACCATTAATTTTCAATTTTTAATCAATATTTAAAAATTTTCTTTATTGTATGTGATTGTTTGAAGATGCACTTTAACTTTGGATTCCCACCACCAACCATTCAATGTCTCAAATTTTAAAAACATAAAATCCAAATCCCAGTCGCAATCTTTTGTTTTGACTGTTGGACTGTCGAGAATGAAGTGCATGCATGACCTCCAAGTGTGACGCTGATTTTAACTTAACCAGTCAGCATCCCATTGGTACCTACTGACATTTTTAGAGAGTGACGAGGAAGGTGCCCTGCATTTCCTGCGCCTCAGACACTTACTGTTGTGGTCTTTGAAATACCAGTTTCTGAGCACTATTATAAGTGCAGAATTGCCTCCTTTACAGAGGTGCAACACCTTCAGTAGTAGGAAGACTGGATGTCTACTGATGGTACCTATAAAGCACATTTAATCTGACTAAGTAAAGTTCCTGGTGATGCACTGTTCCCACGTTCCATTGAACAGAATGCTTATTGCAAGTCGATTGCTTGTATTGTGTGCATTGTCGTTTTCCTGTGTTATGTAAGTGAGCATTCTTTATATTGGCAGTGGGCTGAGGGAGTCTTTGTTGCTAGAGGAACAAACAACTGGAAGATAATGCAGCAAGCTTCCACATAATTTGATGCTGTCCTTTTTTTTTGCAAACGTCAATATATTTTGAGATGTGAAACATTCACTTGTGGACTATCTGACCTCATTCATACTATCAATAAGACTGCCTATTTCCACGTCCATAACATTGCCTGAATTCACCGCTGTCTCTGCTCATCTGCTGAAACGCTCATTCCTACCATTGCTATCTCTAGTCTTGATTATTCCAGTGCACTCCTGGCTGATCACCCATCTTTCTACTCTCTAAACTTGAGTCATCCAAACTTGGCTGCCCGTGCCTTAACTTGCACCAAGTCCTGTTCCCCTATCACCCCTCTGCTCACTAACCTACGTTGGCTCCCAGTCAAGCAGTGTCTTGATTTTTAATCCTAGTTTTCAAATCCTTCTTTGGCCTCGCCCCTCCCTATCTCAGTAATTCCTCCAACCCCATAACCCTCCAAGATATGTGTTCCTTTAATTTTGGCATCTTGTGCATCCCTGATTTTAATTGCTCCACCATTGGTGGCTGCGCCTACAGTTGCCTAGGCCCAAACTCTGGAATACTCTCCCTAAATCTCTCCACTGCTGTACCTCGTTTTCCTCCTTTAAGACATTCCTTAAAACCTACCTCTTTGACCAAGCTTTTGGTCATCTGACCTAATATCTCCTTTTGTGGCTCGGTGTCATACTTTGTTTTATAATGCTCCTTTGAAGCACCTTGGGAAGTTTTTATTACATTAAAGTTGCTATATAAATATAAGTTGTTGCTATCTTGTAAGTTGCTTAAATGGGACGTTTTATAATAATGGAAGCAATCCGTAGTATTGAAGAAGTTTGCACTATTTTTCATCACCATTAGCCTAACACTCTTTTGATTGTGTTCTCAGGGCATGTATACACTAATGGCCCGGTGTGAAGAGCTGGACAGATCTATGCAGCCCATTCTTGTGCTGTCTAAACAGATCCGCGAAGTGAAAAGAACTCTGGAAATGTTTGAAACACTCTGCAAATAACTGGCTCTGCTGATATGGTTCAATAATTACGCTTTTATTTTTGTTCAAATTATTTTACTGACTTGCAGAATGTCAATAACTGCTGCAATAGAAGAACAATCCAATTACATTTCTACAATTAGCAGCACTTGACACTGTGATGATGGCAGCAGCAAATCCTTCAAGCCTGATTGTTATGTTGCTAAACAGAACTCCATAGAGTTGGTTTAGCAAATTTATTTACAAGCACCTTGAGATTTACATTGTGGCCAACTAGAAGGAAAACACTTGCAAGCAGTACATAATTCATTATCCTTATTCTTCCTTCAAGTTGAAGGCCTGCTGCTTTTGCAGTGATTGAATTAGCAAGTTGGATTAACCTACCCACATATTTTCTGGGTCAGTGTTGGAAGGAGCAGCACGTTTTGGGACAATAGGTCTTGAATAATGATGCAAATGGAGAGCACCATAAACCGTTTATCTACTGACTGGGAAGCACAGAAGTTTGGAAAAATGTAATGTAATATTTAGCATAAAATGCACTTAAGACAATGAATTTGCAGGGAATATGACAGAACAGCAACAGCAGAACTTGCACTGAAAGCATTTGAACTCAGGCATGTAACTGCCTTGAAACACAGTCCTATCTGTTGAAATTACAAGAATATTTATGAAAAATATTTGGAGATGGTAACTAATCAGTACCAGACAAAGATAAATCATGCTTGATTCAGATTGAAATTATATGAAATTTGTTTTATAACTGTCTATTTACTAAAAGGAAATATAGTGTCTAGAATCTATCTTAAGACAGTAACTCTGCTCTAGATTTAGATTTGGTCTCACAGCTAATTTAGTCAAATCTAAAACCTTAGCACAAAAGCAAAATGCTGCAGATGCTGGAAATTTGAAATAAAAACAGAAAATGCCGGAAACACTTTGCATGTCAGGCAGCATCTATGGAGAGAGAAACAGTGTTAACCTTCATGTCTGCGACCTTTCATTAGAACTGTTCTGATGAACAGTCACAGATCTGAAACGTTGACTCTGTTTCTCTCTCCAGAGATGCTGCTGAGTGTTTGCAGCATTTTCTGTTTTTATATATAAAACCTTGGTAGCTTTGTTGTCAAACAATTTCTGGGTACCTGCAGGTCCTAATAACCATATGGCTTTGCTTTGGATTTGGTACCCAATTTAAAAGCCATGATCATCTCTAATTAAACGACCTGTTTGAAAAAACCTCGTAAACCACAATTGGGAAGTGTTAAACCGGAATGATGCTGTGCGTTATGAGTTAGCTTGGTTCAGTGGTAGCACTCTTGCCTGTGTTTGAAGATTGTGTGTTCAAGTCCTGCTTCAGGATTAGAGTGCATAATATAGGATGATACCTAAGTGCCATACTGAGGAAGTATTGTATTGTCGGATGAAATGTTAAACTGAGGTCCTGTCTGCCTGTTCAGGTGGATGTAAAAGTTCCAATGGCAATTTATTTGTAAAAGAGTGGTGTGTTTTCCTGGTATCCTGGCCAGATTAACTGGTCATTGATCTAACTAGCTATTGTGTTTGCCCTATAACAACAATGACTGATAATTTGTTGACTGTTAAATGCTTTGGAATATCCTGAAGGTGTGAAAGGTGTTAATGTGAATGCAATCTATCTTTCCATATTCTTTGAAACTGATCATTACTGATATGAGAAGAAGGAAACTACAGGATTGTAACCACTGCTGGAAGTGTTTGTATTGTAATTATTGCTTTATTGTCTACCCAACAAACTATTGTAGCTTCTCAGTCAGACTCAGAAGATGTTTATTTCCTGTAGGAAAGGCAGACCATGATACGGAGCAAATGCATGACTCACTAGTGATCTATGCATTTGCTCTGCTTTCAGACTGAAGAGAACTAATTTTAAAATGTATTTTACCAAATCCTCACAAATTTGCTGTCTTTGTCAGTTCCGAAAATCAACTAGTTTGAAAGATAACCAAAGCATGACCTTCATTCCATGCATTCTAAATATCTTGGTCTTTAGGTTTAAAAAGAAAGTTCATGGTGTTTTGCAAAGGCAGCATTTCACTCTTTACAGTTTTTTTACATGACTGCTGCAAACTCTGTGTAAACCTAGTTTCCCTCAGCACATAAGGGATTGGTACTAGAAATGGATCACAGGAGCATTGGGTTCTGTGTTTTGACCTCTGCTGCTTGCAGAGTAATTAATAGCTCGAATTGGAAGCAGAATGTTTGTTTTAAGAGTTTGGCTTCAGAGACAGAAAATCATGGAGTCAACCCCAATAATGTGTAGCAATCCAGATCACCTACCTCAGTTGAGTGAGCTTTGGCTGTCATCCTTTTAGCCCCATCCTCTTCAAGGGAGTAGGTTATTACCCCCTCAAAGCACAGTAAAGCTGATTGATCTGTCTGATTTTCACCTTTGTGCAATAGAGAACATTCACTGTCACTGGCCCTGCATTTTGATCAGCCAGCACACTTGTAGATCAGAGTGAAGTATTTCAGAAAGGAATCAAATAATCAAACTGGAAATATGTTTGCTATGAATATTCCAGTTGCTTATTCTGGAATCACTGACTATATCGTATGCAAATATAGCAATAGTTTCCTGTGTTAACAAAAACAACTTAAATTTATTTAGTGCATTTAATGTTGTGAAATGTCCCAAGGCACTCAACCAGAGTGATAGCAATCAAAACACAGACCACATGAGCAATCAGGACAGATGACCAAAAACTTGATCACTTATGGAGCATCTTAGAGGAGGGGAGAGGTTTAGGGCTAGACTTCCAGATCTTAAGGTCAAGACTGTTGAAAGCACGGCCAAAAATGGTGAAGCGTTTAAAATCATATGTGCAAGAGGCAAAGTTGGAAGAGCACAAAGATCCTGAAGACTTTTGGGACTGGAGGAGATGACAGAGATAGTGAGGTCATGGAGGGATTTGAAAAGAGGTGTGGATTTTAAATGGATTCATCGTCTGATCAGGAGCAAGCATAGAGGTGATGGGCAAATGAGATTTGAAACGAGTTAAGATATGGGTCGCAAGAGTTTTGGGTGAGCACATGTTTATGGGAGGCCAGCTGAAGTGTTTTTGAATATTCAAGTCTGAAGGTAACAAAGGCATAGATGAGGGTTTCAGTGGTAGATGAGCTGAGACGTTCTGAATTGAGTGGTGCTATGCTGGTGGAAGTTTGGAGTCTTGGTGTGGATATGTTGTTGAAAGCTCATGTTTGGGCCATACATAAGTTTGTGAATGGTCTTACTCAGCTTAAGACAGTTGCCAAGGATGGAAATGGTGAACAGGGAAGTTTGTGATGAGGACCAAACTCAATGACTTCAGTCTTCACAGTATTTAGCTGGAGATGGTTTTTGTTCATCCCGGCGCAGTGGTTAGCACCGCAGCCTCACAGCTCCAGCGACCAGGGTTCAATTCTGGGTACTGCCTGTGCGGAGTTTGCAAGTTCTCCCTGTGGCCGCGTGGGTTTTCGCTGGGTGCTCCGGTTTCCTCCCACTGCCAAAGACTTGCAGGTTGATAGGTAAATTGGCCATTATAAATTGCCCCTAGTATCGGTAGGTGGTAGGGGAATATAGTGACAGGTGGGGATGTGGTAGGAATATGGGATTAGTGTAGAATTAGTATAAATGGGTGGTTGATGGTTGGCACAGACCCGGTGGGCCGAAGGGCCTGTGTCAATGCTGTATCTCTAAGTAAATAAAAAATAAATAAATATTGGATGTCAGACAAGCGATTTGACAAATCGGAGACAAAGAAATGTTGTCAGCGTAGATGTGGAAGCTGTTGTGTTTTAGGATGATATCACCAAGGGATAACATATAGATGAGAAATAGGAGGCCAAGGATATATTCTTTGGGTACATTAAAGGTAATAGTGTGGGAATTGCCGATAATTCTCTGGCGATGATTTGATAAGAATGGAGCCAAGCAAGGGCAGTTCCATCTAGCTGGATGACAGAAGAGGGGTATTAGAGGAGGATGGGGTGGCCAACTGTGTTGAAGTTTGCAGATAGATTAAGAAGGATGAGGAAGCATAGTTTATCAGTGTCACAGTCACTAAGAATGTCATTAATGACTTTGACATAGGCTGTTTTAGTACTGTGGCTGGGCCAGAAATCTGATTGGAGGGTTTCAAATATGGGTTTGTGGGAAGGATGGGCACAGATGTAGGAAGTAACAATGCATTCCAGAATTTTGGAGATGTGGTAGTTTGCAAGGACGGGGGTCATGGGTAGGTTTCTTTTGGGGGGGGGTGTGGGAGAGGGGTATGATGACAGAGTTGAAAGGGTGGTAGGGAGGTGGCACACTATGGGCTGCATTTTATGGGCCCCCTGAGATGGATTCGGGGGACGGGGGGCTTTGGTGGTGGGTGGCCGTCGCAATGCTATTTTGTCGGGTGGGATAGGCTGAGGACTGTCTTTTCATCCAGAGGCTAATTGAGCCCCTTAAGTGGCCTATTAAGAGTCTTCTGCCACCACTGGGATTTAACCAGCAGCTGGGGTGGGGGCCTCCAACACGCAGGGAGGTTACTCAGTGAAATGAGCTTCTGTGTCCCATGGAGTGCTCCCACTAGGAAAACCACCTCACTTACCCCCCCCCCGCACTAAATGGCTACCCTCGGTGGGGCCTGCCGGATTGGCCCCAGTGACCCCACCTCACTTTCCTTGGGTTAAGGGCTCCAGTGCTGGGCCTGGGTCCAAGGCCTCTCGTAGTACTGGCAGTGACCACTACTCCATCTGGTGCTGCCGATATTACTGAGCTGCTGGCCCTGTGATTGGCCAGCAGCTCTTGCAGGCAGGTACCCCTCTTTAAAGGGACTCGGATGTCGGCACCATAGAATCGCTCTTGGGGTGCTCCAGCTGCCTGAGGCGGGATTTCTCCTGCCTTTTTAGCTGGGAGCCCTGCTGTGGGCATAAAATTGAGCTCTATGTGAGGAGATGGGATAGAACCTAAAGAAAGATGTGAGTTCAGGCCTGCGTCAGCGGGGGTCATATGGGGAAATTTGTCCTGTAGGGCAAAGGAAGCAGCAGAGCTAGTTGAACCAATGATCTCAATCTTTGTGCAAAGAAGTCCATGAGCTTGTTACGTTTATTATCAGAGGTGAGGGTGGAGCAGACAAGGAAGGGTGGTTTAAGACAGTTTTAGGAGAAGCGGGGGATTATCTTTGTATTCCCAGATGATAGAATAGTGAGCATTTTTAGTGATGGAGAGCGTAATCTGATAATCTTAAAGTGGTCTAGTCAGATCTGGCACTGAATGGGGGAACTTAGTTTTTGCTAAGGACATTTCAATTTGCGCCATTAGACTGAGGTGTTATAACAAGGGGAACGATTTGGGTGAAAGAGAGTAATAGTTCTAATGGGGCAAGGACATTAAAGATGGTAAATCACTAGCTGCCGAAATATCATAATGAATTTTAGGCCAAAAATTAGATAGTTGGGAATTTGAAAATGCAATGAAAGTTACTAGAGGGAGAGTTTTTCCAGGGACGTGGAAAGAAATGGGGTTGGGAGGGGAAGGAGAATATAGGTAGAGAGCAATACATGGAAGTGATCAGATTACTTTATCAGTGATAGTTATGATGGGAGTAGCAATGCTATGTGAGATGATAGAATTGAAGGTGGAGCTGTATGTGTGTTTTTTAAATTCGTTCCTGGGATGTGGGCGTCGCTGGCTAGGCTGGCATTTATTGCCCTTGGGAAGGTGGTGAACTGCTGCAGTCCTTGGGGTGTAGGTACACCAACAGCGCTGTTAGGCAGGGAGTTCCAGGATCTTAATCCAGTGACAGTGAATGAATAACAATATAGTTCCAAGTCAGGATGGTGTGCGGCTTGGAGCAGGTGGTGGTGTTCCCATGCACCTGCTGCCTTCGTCCTTCTAGATGGTAGAGTTCGCAAGTTTGGAAGCTGCCGAAGGAACCTTGGTGATTTGCTGCAGTGCATTTTGTAGATGGTTCATACTGTTGCCACTGTGCATTGGTAGTGAAGAGAGTGAATGTTGTAGATGGTGAATGAGGTGCCAATCAAGCGGGCTGCTTTGTTCTCGATGGTGTCGAGCTTGAGTGTTGTTGGAGCTACACCCATCCAGGCAAGTGGAGAGTATTCCATCACTCTCCTGACTTGTGTCTTGTAGATGGCTGACAGGCAGTGGGGAGCCAGGAGGTGTTACTTGCCGCAGAATTCCCAGCCTCTGACCACCTCTTGTAGCCACAGTATTTATGTGACTGGTCCAGTTCAGTTTCTGGTCAATGGTAACCCTCAGAGTTTATGTAGAAGGAGAAATTTATGGAGGAAAGGAGGGTAGTAAACTCGAGAGAGCAAGAAGAAGTGAAATCGAGGTTGAAATCTAAAAGGATGATAAATTACTCGGTGCAGAGGCTGAGGGAAGAAAACTGAAGATTTCTCAGTGAGGAACTCCGGTATTAGTGTGGGTGGCACAGAAAAAGGACTTTGTGAAGCGTGGAACAAGGTGAAATTCTCTAAGGAGGAGAAGTTGGCAGAAGCGTAGGGAGACAAAGCAGGTTGTGATTTAGAGATAGGGGCTAAACCACCACCATGGACATTGAACAGGGCAAATGTTGGAAAGTGTAGCCAGGCGGGGAAGCATCATTAAAGGCAAAGGTGTCATCACCCGTTAGTTATGTCTCCACCAAGCTCATGGTGACACTGGTCATCCACAATAAGCTCCTGGATGGCCATGGCTTTATTCACAAGTACATTCTGTAGAGAGATGTGGAGAGAGGCGATGATAGCTGATCGACTGGTGGAGTGCACAGCGACAGAGGGATGGGAAGGAGGTTGACGTGATTAGCCGTTGGCAAGTGTGCAGGGCAGGAAGAGAATAGGATGAGACAACTGGAGTTGTTGCTTGTTGGAAGGCAGCAACAAGTGCGTCGGTGGGCCTTTCAGAAATTGCCACAAGAGGCACAGAGGGAAGCTGTAGGCTTATCTAAGACGAAGTCAAACCTGAAACGACAGCAGGAATGTAGGTAAGATGACTCGTGCTGACAAATTAGGCATTGTGAGGTTAGAGTAGCTGGGGCAGAGAAAAGAAAGGAGGCAGGAGGGGTAAAAGAGAAGGGGAAATAGAAGTGATGGGTTTTAGGTCTGGAGCAGCGGTCAAAATGCACATGTGAATGGACACAGGAAAACTAAGCTACATAGGTGGTGTGGTTACGTGCTAGATTAAAATAGCTATGCTTTGAAATGCATGGGGAGTAGAGAGCAAGTAACCCATGGGAAAAAACTAAATTTGAAGTCAGGTTGATAAAGTTGATGCAGGTTGGGTGAAACCAGCAGCAAACTGATCAGGTACCAAGAGAAGTGAGTGAGGCCAGTAGATATATACCAGGCAGAACATTGAGTGTAATCTCCAAAAAATTAAGTATTTTCTCTGGCTGTATTGAAACAGCTGTTGCTGGTGCCTAGACTTCCAAATGAAGACAAGACAACCATTGGTGCCTGTGGATGAATCACCTGAGAATCACTGCTGATAAAGATAAAATTCAGAATAATGAGGTGCCATTTCTCCAACCATCAAAACTGAGAATCAAGAATTGCTTTAGCGAAATAAGATTAATAACTTCCTATTAATTTTTTAAAAATAAGTTATGTGATTCAAAATGAATTAATTGCAGCTGCCACTGTCACTAGCTTAAAAGCCATAGTGCGAAGTCACCGTTCCAACCACTTGTTCCAACTGTTGGTTGTGTTTTGACAGTGAAGCAGCCTGAGATTGTAAAGCAATTTCTTCTCTACTGCCTAGTCTTCAAACAGAGCTGCCTGGATTTCAAGTCTCTTTCAGCACGAGCGCCCAGGGTGGCCACTCTTGAACCTTTAACAAGTTAAATGTTTAAAAATAAGCAATAAAACACAAAAAATTATTTTCAAATGATCTGACTCTCTTGCTCTTTCTCATTAATTTCTCCATGTTATGAGCAGGTAGGGGCTTTGGATGTTAGCCTGTCAGTAATGCCAGCAGACGCTGTTGGATTTGAAATACTTGATGTTTGCTGCTGTGCAGCTCCAAACTAAGGAGCAAGCTGAAATAGATGTTCTAATTTTTTTTTGGACCTGAGCGCATTGAATCTAACATTTTGCCATTTTGATCCGGAAGGACCAATTTTATGTTCAGTGATCACACGCAGCTTCCACAGTGCGGACTGCGACACCGGCCACTCCCTGGTGTGCAGCAAGGTTAGACTCGGACCAAAGAAGTTGCATCATTCCAAGCAGAAGGGCCACCCGCGCATCAACACGAGCAGAATTTCTCACCCACAGCTGTTACAAAAATTTCTAAATTCACTTGTAACAGCCCTTCAAAACACTCCCACAGGGGATGCTGAGACCAAGTGGGCCCACATCAGAGACGCCATCTATGAGTCAGCTTTGACCACCTACGGCAAAAGTGCGAAGAGAAATGCAGACTGGTTTCAATCTCATAATGAAGAGCTGGAACCTGTCATAGCCGCTAAGCGCATTGCACTGTTGAACTACAAGAAAGCCCCCAGCGATTTAACATCCGCAGCACTTAAAGCAGCCAGAAGTACTGCACAAAGAACAGCTAGGCGTTGCGCAAACGATTACTGGCAACACCTATGCAGTCATATTCAACTGGCCTCAGACACCGGAAACATCAGAGGAATGTATGATGGCATGAAGAGAGCTCTTGGGCCAACCATCAAGAAGATCGCCCCCCTCAAATCTAAATCGGGGGACATAATCACTGACCAACGTAAACAGATGGACCGCTGGGTTGAGCACTACCTAGAACTGTACTCCAGGGAGAATGCTGTCACTGAGACTGCCCTCAATGCAGCCCAGCCTCTACCAGTCATGGATGAGCTGGACATACAGCCAACCAAATCGGAACTCAGTGATGCCATTGATTCTCTAGCCAGCGGAAAAGCCCCTGGGAAGGACAGCATTACCCCTGAAATAATCAAGAGTGCCAAGCCTGCTATACTCTCAGCACTACATGAACTGCTATGCCTATGCTGGGATGAGGGAGCAGTACCCCAGGACATGCGCGATGCCAATATCATCACCCTCTATAAAAACAAAGGTGACCGCGGTGACTGCAACAACTACCGTGGAATCTCCCTGCTCAGCATAGTGGGGAAAGTCTTTGCTCGAGTCGCTCTGAACAGGCTCCAGAAGCTGGCCGAGCGCGTCTACCCTGAGGCACAGTGTGGCTTTCGTGCAGAGAGATCGACCATTGACATGCTGTTCTCCCTTTGTCAGGTACAGGAGAAATGCCGTGAACAACAGATGCCCCTCTACATTGCTTTCATTGATCTCACCAAAGCCTTTGACCTCGTCAGCAGACGTGGTCTCTTCAGACTACTAGAAAAGATCGGATGTCCACCAAAGCTACTAAGTATCATCACCTCATTCCATGACAATATGAAAGGCACAATTCAACATGGTGGCTCCTCATCAGAGCCCTTTCCTATCCTGAGTGGTGTGAAACAGGGCTGTGTTCTCGCACCCACACTTTTTGGGATTTTCTTCTCCCTGCTGCTTTCACATGCATTCAAATCCTCCTGAAGAAGGAATTTTCCTCCACACAAGATCAGGGGGCAGGTTGTTCAACCTTGCCCGTCTAAGAGCGAAGTCCAAAGTACGGAAAGTCCTCATCAGAGAGCTCCTCTTTGCTGACGATGCTGCTTTAACATCTCACACTGAAGAGTGCCTGCAGAGTCTCATCGACAGGTTTGCGGCTGCCTGCAATGAATTTGGCCTAACCATCAGCCTCAAGAAAACGAACATCATGGGGCAGGACGTCAGAAATGCTCCATCCATCAATATTGGCGACCACGCTCTGGAAGTGGTTCAAGAGTTCACCTACCTAGGCTCAACTATCACCAGTAACCTGTCTCTAGATGCAGAAATCAACAAGCGCATGGGTAAGGCTTCCACTGCTATGTCCAGACTGGCCAAGAGAGTGTGGGAAAATGGCGCACTGACACGGAACACAAAAGTCCGAGTGTATCAGGCCTGTGTCCTCAGTACCTTGCTCTACGGCAGACCACCTCCAGGCGCGTATCCATTGTCTCATAGCAGTGGAAGCCTTACCCATGCGCTTGTTGATTTCTGCATCTAGAGACAGGTTACTGGTGATAGTTGAGCCTAGGTAGGTGAACTCTTGAACCACTTCCAGAGCGTGGTCGCCAATATTGATGGATGGAGCATTTCTGACGTCCTGCCCCATGATGTTCGTTTTCTTGAGGCTGATGGTTAGGCCAAATTCATTGCAGGCAGCCGCAAACCTGTCGATGAGACTCTGCAGGCACTCTTCAGTGTGAGATGTTAAAGCAGCATCGTCAGCAAAGAGGAGTTCCCTGATGAGGACTTGCCGTACTTTGGACTTCGCTCTTAGACTCTTCGCTTTTTGTATAGATGACATAACTGCATTGTAAGTCTCAAATATAAGTATAGGCAGGATTGGTGTTTGGTGAGTGGGGGTGGGGGGTCAAAACAGCACACTCAGAAGTTTGAAAGCTGGTGATATCCAGCCAATTTTAATGGCCAGCGCTCATTTACATTTGATTGGCAGACAGGTTGGCTATTTGTGCCAGCTGCAGGCCACTGTTTAAAAGCTGAATGCACGTCTTAAAGTGCTGTTGCAGTCACTAAATCTGAAAGAGGCCGCTGGCTTTTCCAAGTTGTTTTCTGTTTCGAGAAAAGCTCACAAAGTATAGCTGACCCCAGATTTTCTGACCCATTGCTGGAGATGATGCCCATTTTTATTCGTTCTTGGGAAGTGGGTGTTGCTGGCAAGGCCAGCATTTATTGCCCATCCCTAATTGCCCTTGAGATGGTGGTGAGCAGCCTTCTTGAACCGCTGTAGTCCATGTAGTGTAGGTACACCCAGGATTGTGGGCCAAATGGGAATTAATGTTCCCACAAGATGGACAGAGTCAAACATTCAGGAAGTTAGCAGCAGCAGCAGCATCACCCCAAGGACCTGGATATAGTGCTTTGTAAGATTCAATGATGTCACTATATGAGGAAGACTCAGTACATCTTGTCCCTTCCCCATCTCTTGCATTATGCCTTCTCACAGTCCCTTTCCTCGAACTTCCATTTACTCAAACCAATCACACACTGCATCACTTCCCTCACCGCTAATCACAAGATTTTACAATACCTCAAAATAGTTCATATGCCTTGTACGTCTTTTTATTGGTAAGACCCCAGAGGTCCACGTTTCCTGTTTAGAAGATCTCTGAGTTGTCTCTCCGCTGTTCCCGTCACTCCTGCCAACACCTGCATTGTGCTGTTTCACCAGATGCAGGCCATGTAACTCACTATGCCCCCTGGGTGCCAATGTTTGTTCTGGTGCTTGGGAGGGATGCATTGCATGGAATTCCTTCCACCTGATTTCTTAAGTGGAAAAACATGATTTCCCTTTCATAAAACTATGTTGACACTGCTTGATTATATTATGATTTTCCAAATATCCTGCTACTACTTCCTTAATGAAGGATTCCAGCATTTTCCCAATGACAGATGTTAGGCTCAAACAAAAACAAGAAATGCTGGATTCACTCAGCAGGTCTGGCAGCATCTGTGGAAAGAGAAGCAGAGTTAACGTTTCGGGTCACTCTGCTTCTCTTTCCACAGATGCTGCCAGACCTGCTGAGTGAATCCAGCATTTCTTGTTTTTGTTTCACCTTTTCTCTAGTGATGGTCATTGTTTTATGTTCCTCCCTCACTTTTGCCCCCTAATTTTCTACTATTATTTTGATGCTTTTAGTCTCTTCTGCTGTGAAAACAGATAGAAAATATTTGTTCAAAGTCTCTGCCATTTCCTTGTTTCCCATTGTTAATTCCCTGTTTCATCCTCTAAGGGACTAATGTTTACTTTAGCTACTCTTTTCCTTTTTATATATTTGTAGAAGCTCTTACTGTCTTTTTATATTTTTTGCTATGTTACTCCCGTATCCTAATTTTGCCCTCTTTTTTTTTTTAGTCATCCTTTGCTGGTTTCTAAAATTTCCCCAATCTTCTGGCCTACCACTAATCTTCGCAGAATTGTACACCTTTTCTTTCAATTTGATACCATCTTTAACTTCTTTAGTTAGCCACAGATTGTTCATCCTTCTCATATAGTCTTCATTTCTCAATGGAATGTATCTTTGTTGAGAGTTATGAACTATCTCCTAAAATATCTGTCACTGCTTATCTGTCATCTTACCTGTTAACCTATTTTTCCAGACCACTTTTGCTATCTCTGTTTTCATTCCTTTGTAATTGCCTTGATTTAAGTTTGAGACACTAGTTTCAGACCCAAGGTTCTCATCCTCAAACTGAATGTGAAATTATATCATGTAATAATCACTATTCCTGAGAGGATGCCTTACGATGAGATCCTTGATTAATCCTGTCTCATTGCACATCACCAAGTCTAAAATAGCCTGTTCCCTGGTTGGTTCCACCATCTATTGTCCTAAGAAACTGTCCTGAATGCATTCTATGAACTCGTCCTCAAGGCTACCTTTGCCAATTTGATTAGTCCACTTTCTATGAAGATTAAAATTGCTCACTATTATTACAAGCCCCCATTATTTCTTGATTTATACTCTGTCCTACAGGGTAGCTCCTGTTGGGGAAACTATAAACTACTCCCACCAGTGACTTCTTTCCTTTGCTATTTCTTATCTCCACCCAAACTGATTCTACATCTTGAGCTTCTGAGCCAAAATCATTTCTCGCTACTGTACTGATCTCATCCTTTATTAGCAGAGCTACCCCATCTCCTTTTCCTCTCTTCCTATCCTTTTGAAATGTCAAATACCCTTAAATATTCAGTTCCCAGCTTTGGTCACCTTGCAGCCAAGCCTCTGTACTGGCTATCATATCATACCCATTTATTTTTATTTGTGCCATCAATTCATCTTGATAACTATCTTGTTATGAATACTGCATGCATTCAGATAAAGAGCTTTTAATTCTGACTTAGCAATTTTCCCTACTCGGACCCTATTTACTGGTGCACTCTCATGTTTGTACATTCTGTCCCTTCATGTTACCTGCTGGTTATCGTGACCCATATCACTACCCTGACTATTGTCTTGTCCTTTCTCTTAAACTTTCCCCCCACCTGAACACTCCCCCCACTATTTAGCTTGAAGCCCTCTCTACAGCCCCAGTTATTCAATTCGCCAGGGCACAGGTCCCAGCTCGGTTCAAGTGAAGCCCATCCCAAGAGAACAGCTCCCTTTTTCCCCAGTACAGATGCCAGTGCTCCATGAATTGAAACTCGTTTCTCCCATTCCAATCTTTGAGCCATACATTCAACTCTCTGATCTTATTTACCCTATGACAATTTGCTCATGGCTCATGTAGCAATCCAGAGATTATTACCTTTGGGTTCTGCTTTTCAATTTAGTGCCTAGCTGCTCATACTCACTTAGGAGAAACTGTCTCTTAGTCCTACCTATGTCATTGGTACCTATGTGAACTACAACAACTGGATCCTTCCCCTCCCACTCCAAATTCTTCTCCAGCCCCAAGGAGATGTCCTGGCAACATAACCTTTGGGATTCACACTCTCGGTTGCAGAGAACAGTATCTATCCCCCTAAATATACAGTCCCTTACTACTACTACTAGATTCATTTTAACTCCTCCCACTTGAATGCCCCCACCCCCGCACCATGGTGCTGTGGTCAGTTTGTTCATCCTCCCTGCAATCCCTGCACTTGTCCACACATGCTGCAAGAACCTCCTATCTGTTGGACAAGTGCAAGGGTTGAAGCTTCTCCAGTGTTCGCTTCTGGATCCCCATACCTGCCTCACTCGTATTCACACCCTTCTGTCCCTGACCGCAGACCAAATCTGAAATACTTAACTTAAGGAGTGTGACTACCTCCTGGGACAAAGTGTCCAGGTAATTTTCTCCCTCCCTGATGCATCGCAGCATCTGACGTTCGAACTACAACTCATCAAGTTTTGAAATGTCACTCAATGATTACTTGTGACTATATTAAGTATTCAACTTGTTAAGGGACAAATTTAATAGCGTAATTATATCTCCCTGGTTAAACTGCTGCCTAGGTTAAAGAAAAAAAACTGTAAAGCTCACCAACCAATCACTTCACTGCACACCAAATAATGCCTCCAGATCTCACCTCCCAGGTCTTGCTCCCTTTCTTGGACTGTTGGATGGCACCTCTTCTCTCCAATGCACCGAATTCCCTCACTCACCAAATTTCAAAGTTAAGTACCCTGCAGATGCGTATTCCGTCGAAGTGGACTCGCTACTTACTCCTATACTAATCTAGGCTATTGAAAGTTTCATAACTATTTTGTTTTTCCCTTCAAGTTTCAACTTGACTTCTAGTTTTAAACAGAAGCTTTGTATCCTGGATAATTTATCAAGATTTCCTGGCTTTTGAATAATTGACCACTCAAATTGAAAATGAAACCATCAGTCATATAAACTGAACCAATCAACACAATTTACATTTGAATTATTCCTCCTAAATCTGTAACCAAAATAACTTGAACTGTAATTTGCTTTAAAAAAATCTTTTGCGCTGTGATTTTAAGGAACAAGTGTCAAATGAAAGCTAAATTAAAAATACTTAATTTTTGTCACAGATCACCAAGGTAAGACTTTTTGTCATTTGATCAGCTTTCACCTGCACATAGGAATTGAGTTCTGTGGTTCTGTGGGTTACTAGTCCACATTGCTTCCCCATTGATTGTTCAATCTAAGGAAGAACTGCTTTTCTCCTACATATGGGATCAGACCTAATGGCCGGAGTTTTACGCCACACCAGCGAGCCGCATGGTGGCGGGGGTGAGGGGGGTGGCATAAAATGGAGTGGGAGGCTCTGGGAGGCCATCGTGACCTGCTCCCACCTCCGTCCCACATTACGTAGGGCGGGGAGGGGTGAAAAATGGGCCGCCCGCCCCAAGCCAATCAAAACCCTTAAGTTGCCAATTAACAGCCACTTAACAGCCTTCGCCCGCCTCCACGCGAATTTTACCCGTGGCAAGTGGGTGTCCTGGAGCCGGGGAAGGGTGGGAAAGCTGGCGGCCTCTCGGCGCCCCAGGGGTGGGCCCTGACAAATGGGCACAAACTGCCTGATTGACGGACACCCCTGCTTCCTCAACCACCCCCTGGACCCAAGACGCCCCCCCCACAAACTACCACCATTGCCTCGCTGGGGCCTGACTGATTACCCCTGGCAGGGCAGACCAAACGTACCTGCACTCCTGGCTCCATGTCCTCGGCTGGCCTGCAGTCCCAGCAGTCGCCACCATTCCCAGTGGCGCTGGTGCTGCCGGCCCAATGATTGGCCGGCAGCTCAATGAGGCGGGACTTCCTCCCTCAAGTGGGTGGAAGTCCTGCCTCGGAACAATTAAAGCCTAGGGACCCGTAAAACGTGGGACGGTTCCCAGGCTAGGAGGAAGCAGGTTCGCCACCGACTTTTACATCGGTGGCCAGCTTTCGTCCACCCGACGTAAAATCCAGCCCAACGTTTCCCCACCAGAAGAGGTTTCCCCAGCATTTCTTAGGTTTCTTTCAACACCATCCCCACCAGTACAAGTTACAGACTGGCTTAACCTTCAGGTTAGCCATAAGACTATCATTGGTCAATGGTAATAACCAAATGAACAAGGTAAGCTAGTCTTTGACTCCCAGGCAACTGGACCGACACCATCCATGCATCCTTCTTCATTGTCTAGAAAAGGTTTTTTGCTTTTACCAACCCTATTGATTCAACAACCCTATCTTTAATATACAAAACACAACAGCAAGGAGCTGATCATTGATTCATTTTATGCTCTTAGTCATCAAGCCCCTTTCTTTAAATTGTGATCACCTTTGTTCGGATATCCACAGTATTGTTACTGTGGCCCAGGCAGGACCATCTCATGGGGCCTTTTTTCCGGTTACTAATCGAAGTGCATAGCAGCGTGTTCTAGCTGACTGGTTTGAGGTAAGTGCTAGAGGAAACGTTTATTTTCGTTCCTTGAGGGATTTCTGATTGTGCCTTTCAATGACAACAACATCTAAATCGCCACATAGCTAAGGTCCACCAGCACCATGATACTGTATGGGGTTTGTGGATTTAGCTTCTAGGCATCCCCGTAAAGCTGCAGATTAGAGATCTTTTTAAGATGAAATTTGAAATAAAAACATAAATGTTGGCAGACACAAACCAGTCTGTCAGCAGCTGAAACAAGTAAAGATGACATTTTGTCAAAAAAACTGTTGTCAGAACTGTGGAATAAGGACAATAAAACAATAGAAGGGGAGAGGAACAAGTAACAGTCAAAAAAATATGGAACAGTTCGCAGGTTGGACTGCCAGGTGTTATTCTGGTTTTAAAAAAAAAGCAAAATACTGCAGTTGCTGGAAATCTGCAACAAAAACAGAAAATGTTGGGAATACTCAGCAGGTCTTTCAGCATCTGTGGAGAGGAAAACAGATCTTTGGGTCACAGATGTAAAACATTAACTCTGTTCTTCTCTCCACAGATGCTGCCTGACCTACTGATCATTCTAGTAAATCTATGCTGCACCCCCTCCAAGGCCAATATATACTTCCTAAGGTGTGGCAACCAGAACTGCTCACAGAACTCCAGGTGTGCTAACCAGGGCTTTGTATAGGTTAAACATGTCTTCTACTCCCTTGTATTCTAGTCCTCTAGATATAAAGGCCAGCATTCCATTAGCCTTTTTGATTATTTTCTGCACCCATTCTTGACATTTCAATGATCTATGTACCTGGACCCAAAAGTCTTGTTGGACCTTCACCTTTTTCAGCTTTTCATCATTTAGGTCCAAAGTGATTGGCCTCACATTTGGCTACATTGAAAATCCACATTTTATCTATTGACTTAATCTATCAATATGTCTTTGTAATGTTGTGCTTTCATCTATACTGCTTACAATGCTGCCTATCTTTGTGCCATTGATAAATTTGGATATGTGACTTTCTATTTCACCATCTAGTCATTAAGTAATACAGTAAATAGTTGAGGCCCCCATGCAGATCCTTGCTGGACACCACTAGTCACATTCTGTGAATACTCTCCCTCTTCTGCTGCTCAGACAATTTCCTAATCAGGTCAATAATTGTCTTCAATTCCATGAGCTTCAACTTTATTTAACAATCTCCCACTGGGGACTTTATCAAATGCCTTCTGGAAGTCTACATAAATAACATCCATAGACATTCCTCTGTCCATTTATTTAGTCACCTCTTCAAACATTTCGGTCAGATTTGTCATGCATTACTCACCCCTTACAAATCCACGCTGACACTCTTGGATGAGCTGAAAATTCTCAAGGTGTTCAGTCATCCCATAATTACACACTCTAGCAATTTTCTGACAACAGATGTTAGGCTAACTGGTCGATAATTCTTTGGTTTCCCTCTCTCACCTGTCTTAAATAGCAGAGTGACGTGTAATTTTCCAATCTAAAGGAATAATTCCCAAATCGACAGAACTTTGGAAGATTATAATTAGGGCATCTGCAATGTTCTCACCTACTTACTTTTAAACCCCTGGGATGGAAACCACCTATTCCTGAGTATCTATCACTGTTTAGTGCCTTTTTTTTTCATTACTGTTATTTTGCTAACTTTAATTTTGGTGAACCCCTGACCTTGATTCAATATTATTTTCCTTGGGATATCTGGCATACTCACCTCTTCCTCCACTGTAAATACTGACGCAAAGTGATTATTCAGCATGTCCATCATTTCCTTATTTTCATCGACAATGTCACAGTTATCAGTTTTCAAGGGGACCATCTTGTTCTTGACCCCCTTTATTCTACTTCAGTTGTAAAAATGTTTGTGTTGATTTTGATATCCTTTCCAAGTTTATTTTCATACTTTGTTTTTGTAACTATCGTTTCTTGTCACCCTTTGCAGTTCTTTGTATCTTTCCCATTCACCAGGATCTATGCTAATTTTTGCATTTTTGTACACTTTTCTTTTAGTTTTATAGTGTCGCTTATTTCTTTGGTTGTCCGTGGCTGTATTTTTGACAAGTAGAGCTCTTGACCCTTTGGGGTATAAACTGGTTCTGGATCACATAAATTTTTGTTTTGAACTCGTCCCATTGATCTTTTGTCTTTTTACCCATTAACAAATTTGTCCAGTTAACTGTGAACAGTCTCTGTCTCATCGCATTAAAGTCAGCCTTACCTGAATGCAGAATCATAGTAGCTGTTTCGCGTTTCTCCCTTTCAAGCACATCATATTATCATTGCTATTCGATAAATGTTCATGTACCATTTGGCTGCTAACCAAATCTACTCATAACTCATTACTGTACCTAATATGTCTTGTTGCCTTGTTGGTTCTAGGATATATTGCTGCAGAAAACTATCCTGGACATTCTCAATAAATTCACTGCCTTTCTGACGTGTTAGTCTGTTTATCCCTATATATATGAAAGTTAAAATTTCCCATTAGAATCACTTAGTCTTTGCTAATCTCTGCTGTTATACAATCTACCACTTCACAGCTGCTATCGGGGTCTATATGCAACTCCCTTTCCCATTTCTTAATTCTACCCATAAGGTTTCCACTGCCTGTTTATCTCTCATTATATTCCCTCTTATCATTGGAGTAATTTCGGATGAAATTACTAAGGCTGCTCCTCCTCCTCCACCATTTTCCCTATCTTTCCTGGTATATTTAGTTTCCAGTCCTGGCTACCTTGCAGCCATGTCTCAGTAATGGCTATCATATCATACCTTACAGGTTGAATTATTGCTTGCAATTTATTCAATTTGTTCCATATACTTTGTGCATTTGTATAAAGTGTAAGTTTTCAGGTAGTTGTTACCTGGATAGAGGTGAGACAGAGGATATCCAACCCGCCTCATCTTGGGATACTTGACCAAGATAGACCTACAAGGTACAGACTCAAGTTCTATGATCAAGTCCAAGAGTTTATTAGGCTTAAGTAAAATATACAATGTTAATACTTAACAACAGCAATAGGTATACAGCTGCAACTCAGCACTGGTTCTTGCTTCTGAGCTCGCTGGGGCACGGACTTCTCGCTTTCTTCTTCCCTTGCTGTGTTCTGTTGACCGTAGTCTATCTTCTCCTTCTTAGTGTGCCAACGATGTTCTGTTAACTCGTCTCTAAGTGTGCTAATGAGGTCCTGAACTCTCCTCTTTTTATCACTCTTAGGGGTCTCTGTCTTGCCATATTAGGCCTTGATCTAATTCAGCCAACATGATTGGGTTAAGACTACATAGTTTTTTTGCTCCTAGTCTCATGATGGCTTAGCACATAGACCCTCACTGTTTTTAACCTTTGCCAGATACCTAATGTTCCCCTTTTTCCTGAGATAGCTCTATTTCTGCAGCTTTGTGGTTTTAACGACTGGACTCCTAGACCTTTTTTTATCCTTGTTCTTACATAAGTGCAGAAAAACATATTTTCCAAACTCTACAAATGTCAATTCAGCATTAAAAAGCTATACATTGACTAATTTCAATTAAGTCTGTCCGTTATGCCTTGCAGTCAAACCTTGACACTAGTTTCTTGCAGAAAGAGTATTACAAAGTTATTCATAAAGGTAAGCACTGTAAATGCTATAAACCTTACAAAAGAATGCTTATTCTGGGCTGTACACCCTGATATGTCCTTTTGCTCTAATGTTTTACTCGCACGTTTCTTATTTCTTTCTCCTGGTTTAATCACTTTACCTCTTTGAATTTTCCCTTTACCTTTCATGCCTAAAGCACAATTTCTGACTGGTACTTTACTCTTCCCACTTTAGAGCTATTATCGATACTAATTTTTCCACTTACTAGGTTAAAGTCATTGTGACCGCTCTATTCATCCTCTCCACTGGATGGACTCCACTTCCATGGACTCCCATAAAACATAAATATTTTTTCTGTATAAAAATTTAGTTATACAACTAATCATATATTTATTATTATTATTGTTTTACTTACTTGATGTGAAACTTGTTGCTGGTGCTGAGCACTAATTCTGGCAAGACATGGCGATTTCAACTCCTAGATAGGTCCCACATGGCAGACTGGTCAGAAAAGTAAAAGCCCATGGACAGAGGGGAATGTGGCAATTCGGATCCAAAATTGGCTCAGTGACAGAAAACAAAGGGTAATGATCGACGGATGTTTTTGCGAATGGAAGACTCAGTGTTGGGTCCCTTGCTATTTGTGGTACATATTAATGATTTGGACTTAAATGTGGGAGGCGTGATTGGGAAATTTGCAGATGACACAAAAATTGGCCGTGTAGTTGATAGTGAAGAGGATAGACTCCAGAATGATATCAATGGTTTGGTTAACTTGGAGGAAAAGTGGCAATGGAATTCAATTCGGAGAAGTGTGAGGTAAAGCATTTGGGGAGGGCAAACAAAGCAAGGGAATACACAATAAATGGGAGGATATTGAGAGAGGTAGAGGAAGTGAGAGACCTCGGAGTGCATGTCCACAGGTTCCTGAAGGTGGCAGGACAGGTAGATAGAGTGGTGAAGAAGGCATATGGAATGCTTTCCTTTATTGGCTGAGGTATAGAATACAAAAGCAGGGATGTAACGCTGGAACTGTATAAAATGCTGGTTAGGCCACAGCTGGAATACAGTTCTGGTTACCACATTACAGGAAAGACATAATTGCTCTGGAGAGAGTACAGAGGAGATTTGCAAAAATGTTGCCCGTGTTTGAAGATTGCAGCTATGGAGAAAGATTGGATAGGCTAGGGTTGTTTTCCTTAGAACAGAGGAGGCTGAGGGGTGACTTAATAGAGGTGTACAAAATTATGAAGGGCCCAGATCGAGGAGACAGGAAGGACCTGGTCAAGAGAGTCAATTACCAGGGGTCACAGATTTAAGGTGATTGTAAGAAGGATTAGAGGGGACATGAGGAAAAACATTTTCACCCAGAGGGTGGTGGGTGTCTGGAATTCACTGCCAGGAATGGTGGTAGAGGCATAAACTCTCAACTCATTTAAAAGGTACGTGGACCTGCACCTGAAGTGCTGTAACCTGCAAGGCTGTGGACCAGGTGCTGGAAGGTGGGATTAGATTGGGCGGTTAGTTTTTTCAGCCAGCGCAGACACGATGGCTGAATGGCCTCTTTCTGTGTGCTAAACTTTCATTGGTTCTTTCTATATGGAGTGGAAGTACTCCGTCTTCTCCATTTACCAGATCTATAACCAAGTTATGAGGTAGAGTTCAGGCAAAAAAAAGGAACTTGATTCACAAAACGGAAGACTCAATAAACGAGAGGGACAATCAATCCCAAGGTAAGAATACCCCTGCTAAACCCCTGATGTGGGGCTCTGTATTTCCCATGTCGTAGCCGATGGTGTGCGCGCCTGGTAAATAGCTCTGAATTTAAACATCAAGGTGGCTGACACCCTGCCATCAGCCCTTTGTAACTCCAACCACCGCACTGAAGGCAGTTGCTGCATGTTAGGCTAAAGTGGACAGCCTGAGACTTGAGACGGCAGCTGCTGGAGGCACAGTGGCGCAGTGGTTAGCACCGCAGCCTCACAGCTCCAGCAACCCGAGTTCAATTCTGGGTACTGCCTGTGTGGAATTTGCAAGTTCTCCCTGTGTCTGTGTGGGTTTTCACCGGGTGCTCCGGTTTCCTCCCACAGCCAAAGGACTTGCAGTTGATAGGTAAATTGGCCATTATAAATGGCCCCTAGTAGAGGTAGGTGGTAGGGAAATATAGGGGCAGGTGGGGATGTGACAGGAATATGGGATTAGTGTAGGATTAGTATAAATGGGTGGTTGATGGTCGGCACAGACTTGGTGGGCCGAAGGGCCTGTTTCAGTGCTGTATCTCTAAATAAAAAAAATAAATTATCTGGAGACTGAGCCAGCGAGAACCATCCCAGTGCTCTGTATGGGGAAATGACCCCACTCCCCTGAGTAAACTCCAGAGGAACATTTTGACAGGTTTGGGGATTCATCATCTTTGGTTTTGTCAACATGCACCTAAACTCTCTGCAGACAGTTAACAAGTGTTCTGTCAGCAATAGAGTTTGGAATCCATATCTACAGCCTGTATTTGTTCCTTGACACTGATTTACTGGAACTATTGATCTTTAAGTTCCCCTCCCACAATCTGCTCTGGCTCTAAGTAAGTCTACTGGTGCTTTTAATTGTCACAATTCCAAGAAGGATTTGAGGAGTTTGAATTCTTGCATAGCTGTTTTTGGGTTTTTGGGATCCTTAAGGGGGAGGGGGCGCAGCCCCAAGTCATGGTCCACATAGGCACCAACAACATAGGTAGGAAGAGAGATGGGGATTTAAGGCAGAAATTCAGGGAGCTAGGGTGGAAGCTTAGAGCGAGAACAAACAGAGTTGTTATCTCTGGGTTGTTGCCCGTGCCACGTGCTGGAGAAGTGAGGAATAGGGAGAGAGAGGAGTTGAACACGTGGCTGCAGGGATGGTGTAGGAGGGAGGGTTTTGGTTTCCTGGATAATTGGGGCTCTTTCTGGGGTAGGTGGGACCTCTACAAACAGGATGGTCTTCACCTGAACCAGAGGGGTACCAATATCCTGGGGGGGAGATTTTCTATAGTGCTCTTCGGGGGGGTTTAAACTAATTCAGCAGGGGGATGGGAACCTAAATTGTAGTTCCAGTGTACAGGATGTTGAGAGTAGTGAGGTCAGGGATAAGGTTACAAGGACGCAAGAGGGCACTGGCAAGCAAGAACTTGGTTTAAAGTGTGTCTACTTCAACGCCAGGAGCATCCGGAATAAGGTGGGTGAGCTTGCAGCATGGGTTGGTACCTGGGATCTCGATGTAGTGGCCATTTCGGAGACATGGGTAGAGCAGGGGCAGGAATGGATGTTGCAGGTTCCGGGATTTAGATGTTTCAGTAAGAACAGAGAAGATGGTAAAAGAGGGGGGGGTGTGGCATTGTTAATCAAGGAGAGTATTACGGCGGCAGAAAGGACGTTTGAGGACTCGTCTACTGAGGTAGTATGGGCCGAGGTTAGAAACAGGAGAGGAGAGGTCACCCTGTTGGGAGTTTTCTATAGACCTCCGAATAGTTCCAGAGATGTAGAGGAAAGGATAGCGAAGATGATTCTCGACAGGAGCGAGAGTAACAGGGTAGTTGTTATGGGGGACTTTAACTTTCCAAATATTGACTGGAAATACTATAGTTCGAGTACTTTAGATGGGTCAGTTTTTGTCCAGTGTGTGCAGGAGGGTTTTCTGACACAGTATATAGACAGGCCAACCAGGGGCGATGCCACATTGGATTTGGTACTGGGTAATGAACCCGGCCAGGTGTTATATTTAGATGTAGGTGAGCACTTTGGTGATAGTGATCACAATTCGGTTAGGTTTACCTTAGCGATGGGCAGGGACAGGTATATACCGCAGGGCAAGAATTATAGCTGGGGGAAAGGAAATTATGATGCGATTAGGCAAGATTTAGGATGCGTAGGATGGGGAAGGAAACTGCAGGGGATGGGCACAATCGAAATGTGGAGCTTATTCAGGGAGCAGCTACTGCGTGTCCTTGATAAGTATGTACCTGTCAGGCAGGGAGGAAGTTGTCGAGTGAGGGAGCCGTGGTTTACTAAAGAAGTTGAAGCGCTTGTCAAGAGGAAGAAGAAGGCTTATGTTAGGATGAGACGTGAAGGCTCAGTTAGGGCGCTTGAGAGTTACAAGCTAGCCAGGAAAGATCTAAAGGGAGAGCTAAGAAGAGCGAGGAGAGGACACGAGAAGTCATTGGCGGATAGGATCAAGGAAAACCCTAAGGCTTTCTGTTGGTATATCAGGAATAAAAGAATGACTAGAGTTAGATTAGGGCCAATCAAGGATAGTAGTGGGAAGTTGTGTGTGGAATCAGAGGAGATAGGGGAAGCGTTAAATGAATATTTTTCGTCAGTATTTACAGTAGAGAAAGAAAATGTTGTCGAGGAGAATACTGAGATACAGACTACTAGGCTAGATGGGATTGAGGTTCACAAGGAGGAGGTGTTAGCAATTTTGGAAAGTGTGAAAATAGGTAAGTCCCCTGGGCCAGATGGGATTTATCCTAGGATTCTCTGGGAAGCCAGGGAGGAGATTGCAGAGCCTTTGACCTTGATCTTTATGTCGTCATTGTCGACAGGAATAGAGCCGGAAGACTGGAGGATAGCAAATGTTGTCCCCTTGTTCAAGAAGGGGAGTAGAGACAGCCCTGGTAATTATAGACCTGTGAGCCTTACTTCGGTTGTGGGTAAAATGTTGGAAAAGGTTATAAGAGATAGGATTCATAATCATCTTGAAAAGAATAAGTTCATTAGAGATAGTCAGCACGGTTTTGTGAAGGGTAGGTCGTGCCTCACAAACTTTATTGAGTTTTTTGAGAAGGTGACCAAACAGGTGGATGAGGGTAAAGCCGTGGATGTGGTGTATATGGATTTCAGTAAGGCGTTTGATAAGGTTCCCCATGGTAGGCTATTGCAGAAAATACGGAAGTATGGGGTTGAAGGTGATTTAGAGCTTTGGATCAGAAATTGGCTAGCTGAAAGAAGACAGAGGGTGGTGGTTGATGGCAAATGTTCATCCTGGAGTTTAGTTACTAGTGGTGTACCGCAAGGATCTGTTTTGGGGCCACTGCTGTTGGTCATTTTTATAAATGACCTGGATGAGGGTGTAGAAGGGTGGGTTAGTAAATTTGCGGATGACACGAAGGTCGGTGGAGTTGTGGATAGTGCCGAAGGATGTTGTAGGTTACAGAGGGACATAGATAGGCTGCAGAGCTGGGCTGAGAGATGGCAAATGGAGTTTAATGCGGAAAAATGTGAGGTGATTCATTTTGGAAGGAGTAACAGGAATGCAGAGTACTGGGCTAATAGGGCTGTTAAGAAGGCATATGGTGTGTTAGCTTTTATTAGTAGGGGGATCGAGTTTCGGAGCCACGAGGTCATGCTGCAGCTGTACAAAACTTTGGTGCGACCGCACCTGGAGTATTGCGTGCAGTTCTGGTCACCGCATTATAGGAAGGATGTGGAAGCTTTGGAAAGGGTGCAGAGGAGATTTACTAGGATGTTGCCTGGTATGGAGGGAAGGTCTTACGAGGAAAGGCTGAGGGACTTGAGGTTGTTTTCGTTGGAGAGAAGGAGGAGGAGAGGTGACTTAATAGAGATATATAAGATAATCAGAGGGTTAGATAGGGTGGATAGGGAGAGTCTTTTTCCTCGGATGGTGATGGCAAACACGAGGGGACATAGCTTTAAGTTGAGGGGTGATAGATATAGGACAGATGTTAGAGGTAGTTTCTTTACTCAGAGAGTAGTAGGGGCGTGGTACGCCCTGCCTGCAACAGTAGTAGACTCGCCAACTGTAAGGGCATTTAAGTGGTCATTGGATAGACATATGGATGAAAATGGAATAGTGTAGGTCAGATGGTTTCACAGGTCGGCGCAACATCGAGAGCCTGTATTGCGCTGTAATGTTCTATTTTATTCTATTCTAACTCTCCCTCAAAATGTTCCCTTTCTTTGTATGGAGCTGTCCTAATTATCACATTACATTTAATATTGATTCTAAGGGGCCACTGGCATTTGAGACCCTTGTTCCATTTTTCTGTATTGGGAGATTGAACCGTTGTCATCCCATGCTTGAAAATCCCAATGATCTGTTGTGGACATTTTGCTGTCGAGGCACAAAGTATCGGATGTGACATTGAGATACACAATATTGGTAGAGAGTTTAGTCTGCTTCTCCTTGTTTACCAGACCCAATGATATAGAAATGAAGCCGAATTGTCCGTGGATCAGTTCTCTGCACTTGTGTAGTTCAGGGCAAGGAATGCTCAGGGACTCTGTTAAAGTGAATAAACCAGAGTGAAACTTTAGTTCCCAACAGAGCCACTGGGAGGCAGCACCATTCTGGGTTCAATCACTTGATATTAATCACTAAATTTTAGCTTGTGTAAACCTTTTCTTTTGGCAAACCCTTGAAATCTTCTCGCAGGCCCCCAATTGAGATCCCCTCCTCTAACACATATCCGCCCTCAATATAACCTTGAAATATTGACCCGAATTTTTCGATAGATATTATAGTGGGGAGGCTATTAGTGCTCACTGTTATGAAGTAAATTGGGTGACAATTTCTGGTGCCCATATGTGCACTGTCTGATTTGCCTTGCTCCTCCACAAGCTTCAGTGCAACAGTACCTCACCAATAGGCATTTAAACACATGAAAGGCATGAAATTGCAGTGTTTGCACTGAATGCCCATTTCGCATGTCTGAAAAAGTTAGGGCTGGTGCAATCAGGCGTATGTGAATTTTTAATGGAGCGATAAGTCTTAATTGCTGCCAAATAACCTCTCTGGTTAATCTAATTAATTTTACAAATGTGAAGTCTTATTTATTCAGAATGTAATTATTGGGAATTGAATAAAAATTGAAGTAATTTGTCTTTACGTTTTCTTTCTGCCTCTTCCCTTTCTCTCTCTCAATCCCATCTTTCTTCACCTCTCTTTATTTTGCTGTCTGCACATGATTTTACATTGAATTAAATATTCTAATCTATAATTCCTGGTTTATACTCTGTGAGCAGAATTTTACTGGCCCCCGGGTGGCAGGAACGGAGATGGGGTAGAGGGAGGCCAGTAAAATAACCGGGAGCCATGTTGGGATGGCTCCCCAACACAGTCCCGCTGCCAGGGACATTTCCCAGTGGTGGGCTGTGAGGGGGATTGACTGCCTGCTCCAGTGAGGCGGGCAGCTGGTTTGCACAATTAAGGACCATATTAAGGGGCAATTTATGGGGCTGCCAACATTTTTCCAACAGCTGGCTGACCCCCACTACATGGGGAGGCCACCAGTTTCATGGAGATGGCCTCCCTGCGGAAGCCGGGGTTGGTGGGGGGGCCATCAGAGCCAGAGGCTCCTCCAGAGAGGGGACCACATGCAGGAAAGACAGCCCCATGGCCCTAACCATCCCCCAGAGGGGTTTGCCCTGTGATCAGCGGGACCTTCCCCCTCGACTATCCTTAATTTTAATTTGTACTTACCTCTATGAGGGAGACTCCATGTTGAGGTACCTTCGAGGTCTCTGACCTGTCTCGGCAGTGCCCACCTCCTTGTGGCACTGCTGAGATTTCAAAGCTGCCAATGCTCCGATCGGGCCGGCAGCATCAGGAACCCGCCTGACATCCTTAATTGGACGGTGGGCTTGCTGGCGTCAATTAGGAGGCCACCTGCAGTAAAATCACTGAGCTGGTCCCGCTGCCAGCAAGTGCAGGCCCAGGACCCAGATTTCAGCCTGATATTGGGGTCCTGAAGCCCACAGTAAAATTCAGCCCTTTGTGTCTCAGTGAGAATTCTTCAATCTGATTGGTTGAAGAGAAACGCTGTTGCTTGCCCTGCTCACACACACGACAGATCCCCTGTAGAGGGTGTCACACTAACAAGGATCTCTGAAGACTGTAAATTGCCACTCAAAAGCCCGCAAAATGTCTTTGGGCAGCTGTAAGTGTGATGAATGGTGAGTGCTGTTCCTTTGCTACTGGCCGCAAAAGCTGGATCATAATTTCTAGGGTTGTAATCAATCTTCACCCTATTTACATACAAACATACGGACATACGAATTAGGAGCAGGAGTAGGCCACTCGGCCCCTTGAGCCTGCTCCGCCTTTCAATAAGTTCATGGCTGAACTGATTACTCCACATTACCACCTATCCCCGATAACCTTTCACGCCCTTGCTTATCAAGAATCTATCTACCTCTGCCTAACCATATTCAAAGACTCCGCTTCCACTGCCTTTTGAGGAAGGGAGCTCCAAAGACTCACGACCCTCTGAGAGAAAAAATTTCTCCTCATCTCTGTCTTAAATGGGCGACCCTTATTTTTAAACAGTGACCCTTGGTACTAGATCTCCCACAAAGGGAAACAACCTTTCCACATCCAACCTGTCAAGACGCCTCAGGATCTTATATGTTTCAATCAAGTCGCCTCTTACAAGCCTCGCCTGTCCAATCTTTCCTCATAAGATAGCCCGCCCATTCCAGGTGTCAGTCTAGTAAACCTTCTTTAAACTGCTTCTAATGCATTTACATCCTTCCTTAAATAAGGAGACCAATACTGTACACAGTACTCCAGATGTGGTCTCACCAATGCCCTGTATAGCTGAAGCATAACCTCCCTACGTTTGTATTCAATTCCACTCATGATAAACGATAACATTCTATTAGCTTTCCTAATTATGTGCTGTACCTGCATACTAACCTTTTCCGATTCATGCACTAAAGCACGCAGATCCCTCTGCAGCTCAGAGCTCCGCAATCTCTCACCATTTAGATAATATGCTTCTTTGTTGTTATTCCTGCCAAAATGGACACCTTTGCATTTTTTCACATTATACTCCATCTGCCAGATTTTTGCCCATTCACTTGTCCTATTGTCAGGCAAACCCCTCACCTGCCATGATTGGGGCACACATGATTTTGCCACATGAACATTAAAACTTAAAACTGCAAGCCCCTGACTGGAAAGACATTTTTGTATAGTAACTAGCAGTGTTGGAACAAAAGGGAGCCAGTTGTTGCTTCCTCAGTACACAGAAGAAGTGGTCAAACCAGTTTTAGTCACATGACTAGCTGGTTGGGTTTTTTTGAATTTGCACTCCCAACAAAGGATTTGAACAGAGACACAGACATGAAGGACCATCTCCTTCCCACGGAACTGAATCTTGTGAAAACGTGTGAAACTCAGAGAAAAATTTCCTACGTGAACAAGGTTTTAAGAAGACTACTGGGCCCCAACGAAAAGCAAGACTGCTTACAAAAGGACTACAGTGAGCTTGAAGCACCATAACAAGACATATTTTCTTCTCTTTTCTGTTCATGTCTGCATGTTTATATCGCGTGTGATTGCTAGTGTGGGCGCGTCGTATATCCATAGGCATGAACTGTATTAGAGTTTAAGTTTTAATAAAATTTCATCTTTCTTCTTTAACCTTGAGAAAGCCTGTGTGAATTGGTTTCTTTGTCATAAATGGAAAACAGTGAACAAGGCTTCACAAAAAGGGAGCTCAAAACACAGTGTGTTTAATATTAAACCCTGTTACATTAAGACCAGGTAAAGACAGCAAAAGACCCATAGACACATTTCTCACCTGGTTGTAACACTATCTATATTCCTTTGTAGCCTCCTTATGTCCTCTTCACAACCTACTTTCCTCCCTACCTTTGTGTCATCAGCAAATTTAGCAACATTGCCTTTGGTCCCTTCATCTGTCAGTTATATAAATTGTGAAAAGTTGAGGCCCCAGCACAGATCCTTGTGGCACACCACTCATTACATCTTGCCAACTGGAAAATGACCCATTTATGCCTACTCTTTGTTTCCTGTTAGCTAGCCAATCTTCTATCCATGCCAATATGTTATCCCCTACACCATGAGCTTTTTTTTTTGCAATAACCTTTGGTGTGGCACGTTATCAAATGCCTTCTGGAAATCTAAGTACAGTACCTCCTCCAGTTCCACTTCATCCACAGCATATGTAACTCCCTCAAAGAACTCCAATAAATTGGTTCAACATGATTTCCCATTCACAAAAACATGTTGACTCTGCCTGATTACCTTCAATTTTTCTAAATGTCCTGCTATAACTTCTTTAATAATAGCTTCTAACATTTTCCCTAGGACAGTTGATATGCTAACTGGCCTGTAGTTTCCTGCTTTCTGTTTACCTCCCTTTTTGAATAAAGGAGTCACATTTGCTATTTTAATTTTGGAAAATTTAAACTAACGCATCAACTATCTCACTAGCCACTTCTTTTAAGACCCTAGGATGAAGTCCATCAGGACACTGCGACTTGTCAGCCGGCAGCTCCAACAATTTGTTTAGTACCACTTCCCTGGTGATTGTAATTTTCTTGAGTTCTTCCCTCCCTTCCATTTCCTGACTTACAGCTAATTCTGGGATGTTACTTGTATCATCTATAGTGAAGACCGATGCAAAATACCTGTTCAATTCATCTGCCATCTCCTTATTATCCGTTATTAATTCCCCAGACTCACTTTCTATAGGACCAATGTTCACTTTGTTAACTTTTATTTCTTAAATATCTATAGAACTCTTACTATCTGTCTTTATATTTCCAGCTAGCTTTTTCTCATACTCTAATTTTACCTTCCTTATCAATATTGTGGTCAATCTTTGCTGTTTTTACATTCTGTCCAATCTTCTGACGTGCCTCCCACTTTTGCACAATTATATGCTTTTTCTTTAAGTTTGATACTATCTTTAACTGTTTTAGTTAACCACAGATGGTGGGTACCTCCCTTGGAATTTTTCTTTCTCGTTGAAATGTGTATTCTGAAATACTCCCTTAAATGTCTGCCGCTGCATCTATATTGACCTATCCCTTAACCTAATTACCCAGTTTACTTTAGCTAGCTCTGCTTTCATGCCCTCATAATTGCCCTTATTTAAGTTTAAATTACTAGCCTTGGACCCACTTTTCTCTCCCTCAAACTGAATGTAAAAATCAATCATATTATGATCGCTGTTACCTCGGGGTGCCTTAACTATGTGGCCATTAATTAATCCTATCTTGTTGCACAATACCAGGTCTAGTATAGCCTGCAATCTGGTTGGCTCCAGAATATACTGTTCTAAGAAATTATCCCAAAAACTTTCTATGTACTCCTCATCTAGGCTACCTCTGTCCATCTGATTTTTCCAGCCTTTATGTAGGTTAAAATCCCCCATGATTATCGCCGTACCTTTCTGACAGGCTGCCATTATTTCTTCCTTTATACCCTGTCCTATCGTATGGTTAACGTTAGTTGGCCTGTACACCACTCCCACAAGTGACTTCTTGCCTTTATGATTTCTCATCTCTACCCAAGCTGCTTCTACATCCTGGTTTCCTGAACTTAGGTCATCCCTCTCTATTGCGCTAATACCATCATTAATTAACAGAGCCACCCGTCAACCTTTTCCTAGCTTCCTGTCCTTCCTAAATGCCATGTACCCTTCAATATTCAGGTCCCATTCCATGTCATCCTGCAGCCATGTCTCTGTAATGGCTATCAGATCATACTTATTTCTTTCTATTTGCGCTCTCAGTTCATCTGTTTTGTTTGGAATGCTACGTGCATTCAGATACAGAGCCTTTAGTTTTGTTCTTTTATTATTTTTGTAACTTCTGTTGATTTACTCTTAGATATGTATGCTCTGTCCCTTCCTGTCAGTCTGTTTATCATTTCCCATATTAACACCTTCCTCTCTTGCCTTATCTCTACTGCTTGATTTACCATATCTTCCCAAATTTGATCCCTTGCCCCCACTATTCAGTTTAAAACCCTCTCCACTTCCCTAGTTATGCGGCTCGCTAGAACACTGGCCCCAGCACAGTTCAGGTGTAGTCTGTCCCAATGGTACAACCACCACTTTCCCTAGTACTGGTGCCAGTGCACCACAAACTAAAACCCACTACTACCACACCAGTCTCTGAGCCACACATTGATTTCTCTCATCTTATTTTCCCTCTGCCAATTTGCACGTGACTCAGGTAATATTCCAGATATTATTACCTTTGAGGTTTTATTTCTTAATTTAGTGCCTAATTTCTCACACTGATGATACAGAACTCTTTCCTTGTCCTGCCTATGTCATTGGTACCTACATGGACCACAATGACTGGATCCTCCCCCTCCCACTATAAATTCCTCTCCAGCCATGAGCAAATGTCCTGAACCCTGGCACCAGGCAGGCAACACAGCCGTCTGGACTCTCGCTCTTTGCTGCAGAGAACAGTGTCAATCCCCTGAACAATACTGTCCCCTACCACCACTACATTTCTTTTTTCTCCCTCCACTTGAATGGCTTCCTATACCATGGTGCCATGGTCAGGTTGCTCATCCACTCTGCAGCCACCACACTCATCCAAACAAGCTGAAAGAACCTCAAGCCTGTTCGACAATCGCAAAGGCTGAGGCGCCTGCAATCCTGCCCTCTGGGACCCCTTACCTGCCTCAGCTGCAGCCACACTCTCCTGTCCCTGACCACTGACCAAATCAGAAGACCTTATCCTAAGGGGTGTGACCGCCTCCTGGTACAAAGTGTCCAGGTAACTTTCCCCCTCCCTCATGTGTCGCAGTGTCTGCAGCTCAGCCTCCAGTTCAATGATTCTGAGCTGAAGCTCTTAGAGCCGCAAACACTTACTGAAAACGTGTTTGCCCTGGATCACACTGGCATCCAGGAGCTCCCACATGCTGCAGCTGTGACACATCATCTGTCCTGCCATCCTTAATGTGTGTCAATTAACTAAATTATTTTATTCAATTATTTATTTTATTTTCCTTTTTATATATTTTTATTAAGCTTACCACTAGTTCCTTTACTATTTTATACGTTAGGATTAGAATAGACCTTAATCACTTACCAGATACTTACCAAACAGGTAGCTTCTTCACCAACCAATCACCTACCTGCTTGTCTGTGATGTCACACTTGATTTTCTTCAAAGGGTTCGTTCCACTAAACTGGATAAGCTCGAGGATAGGCTGGAGGATATAGCCTCTCCCTGCTCTTTTCAATGAAGCCACTCCCAGCACTTGCACTCTTTTCAATGAAGCCTCTCCCAGCACATCACATGCTTTTCAATGAAGCCTCTCCCCACTCTCTGCACCCTTTTCAATGAAGCTTCTCCCAGCACTCCTCGCTCTTTTCAATGAAGCCTCTCCCAGCACTCCGCACTCTTTTCAATGAAGCCTCTCCCAGCACTCGCACCCTTTTCAATGAAGCTTCTCCCAGCACTCTGTGCTCTTTTCAATGAAGCCACTCCCAGCACTTGCACTCTTTTCAATGAAGCCTCTCCCAGCACACCACCTGCTTTTCAATGAAGCCTCTCCCCGCTCTCCGCACCCTTTTCAATGAAGCTTCTCCCAGCACTCCTCACTCTTTTCAATGAAGCTTCTCCCAGCACTCCGCGCTCTTTTCAATGAAGCCACTCCCAGCACTCGCACCCTTTTCAATGAAGCTTCTCCCAGCACTGCGCTCTTTTCAATGAAGCCACTCCCAGCACTTGCACTCTTTTCAATGAAGCCTCTCCCCGCTCTTTTCAATGAAGCCTCTCCCAGCACACCACCTGCTTTTCAATGAAGCCTCTCCCCGCTCTCCGCACCCTTTTCAGTGAAGCCTCTCCTAGTTCTCCGCACCCTTTTCAATGAAGCCTCTCCCAGCAATCCACACCCTTTTCAAGAAACCTCTCCCAGCACTCGCACTCTTTTCAATGAAGCCTCTCCCCGCTCTTTTCAATGAAGCCTCTCCCAGCACACCACCTGCTTTTCAATGAAGCCTCTCCCCGCTCTCCGCACCCTTTTCAGTGAAGCCTCTCCTAGCTCTCCGCACCCTTTTCAATGAAGCCTCTTCCAGCTCTCCGCACCCTTTTCAATGAAACCTCTCCCAGCACTCGCACTCTTTTCAATGAAGCCTCTCCCAGCACACCACCTGCTTTTCAATGAAGCCTCTCCCAGCACTCCGCACCCTTTTCAATGAAGCCTCTCCCAGCACTCCGCACCCTTTTCAAAGAAGCCTCTCCCAGCACTCTGCACTCTTTTCATTGAATCCTTTCTCTGCTCTCCGCACTCTTTTCAATGAAGCCTCTCCCAGCAGTCTGCGCTGTTTTCAGTGAAGCCTATCCCAGCACTCCGTGCTCTTTTCAATGAAATCTCTCTCAGCACTTGGCACTCTTTTCAATGAAGCCTCTCCCCGCTCCGCATATTTCCCGCAGGATACTAGGATGTATGTTGTCGGGTTCTGGTGTCTTATCTTCCTTTAGCATAAGTATTTTATCTAAAAATTTTCCTCTTATATTTCGTAACATTACTCATCTTGCTTTCAACTACTTCAGGTTTCACCTCTTCCCCAATATCCTCTTTAATAAAACCAGATACCTGGTGCTTATTGAATATCTTTGCAATTTTTTGATCATTATCTACAAATCAGGGGTCCTACTTCACTTTTACAATTCCCTCTTCACTGATATATTTGAAACGTACATACCATCCTTTTGATTTTCTGATTTTTTTCTTCCTAGTCCCTCTTAGCTTTCCTTATCCTGCTCTTAATCTTTTTTCTTATTTTCTCAGATTCTCCTTTAGTTTTTCTCATCATTATTATTAAAGTCCTCATAGGTGGCATGGGCGGCGCAGTGGTTAGCACTGCAGCCTCACAGCTCCAGCGACCCGGGTTCAATTCTGGGTACTGCCTGTGTGGAGTTTGCAAGTTCTCCCTGTGTCTGCATGGGTTTCCTCCGGGTGCTCTGGTTTCCTCCCACAAGCCAAAGACTTGCAGGTTGATAGGTAAATTGGCCATTAGCAATTGCCCCTAGTATAGGTAGGTGGTAGGGAAATATAGGGACAGGTGGGGATGTGGTAGGAATATGGAATTAGTGTAGGATTAGTATAATTGGGTGGTTGATGGTCGGCACAGACTCGGTGGGCCGAAGGGCCTGTTTCAGTGCTGTATCTCTAAACTAAACTAAACAGGTCCTCTTCTTCAGTTTTAATTTGTCTCCCTGTACAGAGGAGAACACAGTGTGAGCCACCAGTTTCTGCGCTCTGGAATTCAATAAATGGGACAATGGTTCTTGACAACTTCCTTCGTCATTAAGTAACATAAAAGCCCATTGGCTATGCTTGAAAATACATTAAGATCACCATAACTCAATGACAAATCAGGTGTGATGCATGGGAGTTCATTCATCAGCAGTCAGAGTGAGGGAGAGTATATGCCAAGTCAAGACCAGATGGTGGTTCCTCACAGTGCTGTGTGGCAGTCAGTGCTATTCTTGGGCATCTCTCAGAAATCGGGGTAGTGGGGGGGAGGGGGAAGGACAAGAGTGACATAGGGAATGAGTTAGGAAAGAGTGGATAGCTCTGAGGGGGGCACAGCTGTGCACAATGATGTGGAGTAATAATTTTTGTTTTTGATAAGGCAATATTTTATACATAGGTAAGCCTTGTCCTTTTTAGAATTCTTGTTAAGTAGAGATTGTTGCTTGAACAGGGTCTTTCTACTTGGAGTCAATAAATCTTATTTATACCACATTACCAGCCTGCAGGGGATAACAGGCCATTTATTTTAGTACAACGATGAATTCTCACTGCAGACCAGCAGAGAGCACCACTAATGGGCAGAAACTGGAACACAATAGCTAAGATGGGAGGAGGAATTGACAACCTGTCGCTATGCACCAGCTGAGGGTGCTGTCGAATGCATACTGCAGACAAATTCTCACAAAGCTTGTAATCTCCTGCCTCCTGGTGCAATGAAATTGTAGATAGTCTTTGGCGACATCCCTGAGAAACATCTGCAATCAGCACTGGGAACTTCAACATCCCTCAACATTGTGAATGACTGATGGTTAGTCATTCGATTAATATTGCTGTTGGCAGAGGGGCACAGCAGCAGCAGTAAAAGATCACTGGTGTAAAGCCGAGGTGAGATGTTAAAAATGGAGAGTTTGCAGCAAGGATTAATCTGTGCAAAGGCAACTGAATCCCAGGAGACAATCCAAGGATCCACACCTGTCAGTCTGTATTTCCAATAAACACAGGTAACAGTGATTAAGTCCATTGAGCCAATGAGTTCAAAGCAAAGGTGCGGTAGACTTGTAATAAAAAAGTATGTCTTACCAAATTTTTACAATATGAATTTAATTTAACAGTGAGTTTCCAACTGAAACAACAATCTTACATTGTTAATGGGTTAGGGAAAAATGTTGAAAACAATCCAGATCGCACTAGGATGTAGAAATGAACATTAACCTCTAACTACAAGCACACATAGATTAGGAAGCAGAAACTGGCCTATTGGCTAATTAGGAAAACTTAATATCCTAAATGTACCATTAATCAGCCAAATACTGATTACATTTTGTAAACTTTAAAATTAGGAAAAATTCCTATTTAAAGAGGCATCATCTTCATAAAAAAGCATCTGACAGATTTTTCTTGTTTGTAAAGAGGCCCACAACTTAACCATTATTTTCATTATAATGCAGTCGCACACAAATGTATTTCATTGTGATCTGAAGCATACGTGTTTTTATGAAAAGGATAACTGTTTTTCAAAATACTTGTTTTAGAGAGACAGTGGCCCTTTAGCACCTAATTGTGGATTTTTTCTTCTTCAACTTTGATTTCTCTTCACTTCAAGGCAGTGACTTGGCGGAATTGCAAAGGTGCCAGGCGCTTAGATAGTGATTGTCAGCAGACAACAGGACTATGCAGGAATCGGCTGGGGAGATCACAACCAAGCTGAATCTTGTTTTGCCCAGCATTTACCCCCACACTTTCCGGCACGTGTCATTGCTTAACAATCGGGAGGAGCAAGATCTCAGATCTTCTTCCCCTCCCCAGCCTGAAATCAATTACAATTCAGAAGGTCACAGACCTGAAATGTTAACTCTGTTTTTCTCTCCACAGATGCTGCCTGATCTGCTGAAAATTTCCAGCATTTTCTGTTTTTGTTTCAGAAATCAGAACTGCGCTGACTAAGATCAGTTACCTAGAGTCATAGAGTCACCACGGCATAGAAGGAGGCTATTCAGCCCATTGAGTCCATGCCAGCTCTCTGTAGAGCAATCCAGTCAGTCCCATTCCCGGCTCTATCCCTGTAGCCCTGCAGGTTTATTTTCCTCAAATGCCTATTCAATTTCCTTTTAAATTATTCATTGTCTCCGCTTCCATCACTCTCGTAGGCAGCGAGTTCCACTACCACTCACTTCGTAAAAGATTCTTCATCGCGTCCCCCTGTAAAATAGCAAAGCACCATTAACATTAAGTTTCTATAGGCAGGATAGTGTATTTCAATTCCTCAATACTTCTTATTTCTCTTAGTGTAAGGCTGCCTAGGCAACATACAGTACTTCAGTTCACAGGACAGGCTGTTGATGCAGTACCAAGCATCTGCTAATGTTACTTATGAACATGCAGGCTAACAGGTTCTGAATTGCACAAAACACTGGTGGGAATATACGAACATATGAATTAGAAACAGGAGTAGGCCACTCGGTCCGTCGAGCCTGCTCTGCCATTCAACACGATCATGGCTGATCTGATTGTAACCTCAACTCCACATTCCCGCCCACCCCCAATTAACCTTTCACCCCCTTGCTTATCAAGAATCTATCCACCTCTGCCTTAAAAATATTCAAAGACTCTGCTTCCACCACCTTTTGAGGAAGAGAGTTCCAAAGAATCACAACCCTCAAGAGAAAACATTTCTCCTCATCTCTGTCTTAAATGGGCGACCCCTTATTTTTAAACAGTGACCCCCTAGTTCTAGATTCTCCCAAAAGAGGAAACATCCTTTCCACATCCACCCTGTCAAGACCCCTCAGGATCTTATATTTTTCAATTAAGTCGCCTCTTACTCTTCTAAACTCCAGCGGATACAAGCCTAGCCTGTCCAATCTTTTCTCATAAGACAACCCGCTCATTCCAGGTATTTGTCTAGTAAACCTTCTCTGAACTGCTCCAACACATTTACATCCCTCCTTAAATAAAGAGACCAATACTGTACACAGTACTCCAGCTGTGTACCAATGAGACCAATGCCCTGCATAGCTGAAGCATAACCTCCCTACTTTTGTATTCCATTCCCCTCGCAATAAATGATAACATTTTATTAGCTTTCCTAATTACTTGCTGCACCTACATACTAATCTTTTGCGATTCATGCACTAGGACACCCAGATCCCTCTGCATTTCAGAGCTCTGCAATCTCACCATTTAGATAATATGCTTCTTTCTATTCTTCCTGTCAAAATGGACAATTTCACATTTTCCCACATTATACTCCATTTGCCAGATCTTTGCGCACTCATTTAACCTATCTATATCCCTTTGTAGCCTCCTTAGGTCCTCTTCACAAGTTACTTTCCTACCTATCTTTGTGTCATCAGCAAATTTAGCAACCATACCTTTAGTCCCTTCATCCAAGTCATTTATATAAATTGTAAAAAGTTTAGGTCCCCGCACTAATCCCTGCAGCACACCACTCGTTACATCTTGCCAACCAGAAAATGACCCATTTATGCCTACTCTTTGTTTCCTGTTAGCTAGCCAATCTTCTATCCATGCCAATATGTTATCCCCTACACCATGAGCTTTTTATTTTCCGCAATAGCATTTGCTGCGGCATTTTATCAAATGTCTTCTGGAAATCTAAGTACAGTACATCCGCAGGTTCCCCTTTATCCACACACATGTTACTTCTTCAAAGAACTCCAATAAACTGGATTTGTTAAGGGATGATCATATCTTCCTAACTTAATTGAATTTTTTGAGGAAGTAACAAGGAGGATTGATAAGGATAGTGCAGAGGATGTTGTCTACATGGATTTTAAGTAAGGCATTTAACATGGCAAACTGGTCAGAAAAGTAAAAAAGCCCATGGGATATCGGGGAATGTGGCAAGTTGGATCCAAAATTGGCTCAGTGACAGGAAACAAAGGGTAATGGTCGACAGATGTTTTTGCAAATGGAAAGCGTTTTCCAGTGGCATTCCACGGGGCTCAATGTTAATGATTTGGACTTAAGTGTGGGAGGCAAGATTGGGAAATTTTCAGATGACAGAAAAATTGGCCATGTAGTTGATAGTGAAGAGGAAAGCTGTAGACTCCAAAATGGTTTGGTTGAGTGGGCAGAAAAGTGGCAAGTGCAATGCAATCCAGAGAAGTGTGAGGTAATACATTTGGGGAGGGCAAATAAAGTAAGGGAATACACAATAAATGGGAGGATATTGAGAGGGGTCGAGGAAGTGAGAGAACTTGGAGTGCTTGTCTACAGGTCCCTGAAGTTGATAGGACAGACAGATAAAATGGTGAAGAAGGCATATGGAATACTTTCCTTTATTGGCCGGATACAAAAGCAGGGATGTAATGCTGGAACTGTATAAAATGCTGGTTAAGCCACAGCTGGAGTATTGTGTACAGTTCTGGTCACCACATTACAGGAAGTACATAATTGCTCTGGAGAGAGTACAGAGGAGATTTACAAGAATGTTGGCAGGGCTTGAAAATTACAGCTATGAGGAAAGATTGGATAGGCTAAGGTTGTTTTCCTTAGAACAGAGGAGGCTGAGGGATGACTTAACTGAGGAGTACATAATTATGAGGGGCCAAGATAGAGTAGACAGGAAGGACCTGTTTCCCCTAGTGGAGAGGTCAATTAACAGGAGGCACAGATTTAAGGTGATTGGTAGAAGAATTAGAGGGAATATGAGGAAAAACTTTTTCACCCAGAGGGTGGTGGGTGTCTGGAATTCGCTGCCCAGATCAGTGTTGGAGGCAGAAACACTCAAGTCATTTAAAAGGTACCTAGACCTGCACCTGAAATGCTGTAACCTGCAAGGCTACAGACCAGGTGATGGAAGGTGGGATTAGATTGGGCAGTTAGTTCATTCAGCTGGTGCAGACACGATGGACTGAATGGCCTCTTTCTGTGCCATAACTTTTCTATGGTCTCTATGTTTCTATGGTTTCTAAATTGGTTATACATGGTTTCCCTTTCACAAAATCATGTTGACTCTGCCGATTACCTTGAATTTTTCTAAGTGCCCAATTAAAACATTTTTAATAATAGATTTTAGCATTTTCCCAATGACAGATGTTAAGTTAACTGGCCTCTAGCTTCCCGCTTTCTGTCTCTCCCCCTTTTTGAATAAAGGAGTTATATTGGCTATTTTCCAATCTAATGGAACCTTCCCTGAATCTTGGGAAGTGTGGAAAATTAAAATCAATGCATCAACTATCTCACTAGCCACTTCTTTTAAGACCCTAGGATGAAGTCCATCAGGATCTGGGGACTTGTCAGCCCGCAGTTCCAACAATTTGCTCGGTACCACTTCTCTGGTGATTGTAATTTTCTTGAGTTATTCCCTCCTTTCCATTTCCTGATTTACAGCTATTTCTGGGATCTTACTTGTATCCTCTATAGTGAAGACCAATGCAAAATACCTGTTCAATTCATCTGCCATCTCCTTATTTTCCATTATTAATTCCCCAGACTCACTTTCTATCGGAACAATGCTCACTTTGTTAACTCTTTTCTGTTTTCATTATCTATAGAACTCTTACTATCTGTCTTTATATTTCTAACTAGCTTTCTTTTGTACTCTAATTTTTCACTCCTTATTAAACTTTTACTTATTCTTTGCTGCTTTTTATATTCTGTCCAATCTTCTGACCTGCCACCCATCTTTGTGCAATTATATGCTTTTTCTTTAAGTCTGATACTATCTTTAACTGTTTTAGTTAACCACGGATGGCGGGTCCCACCCTTGGAATTTTTCTTTCTCATTGTAATGTATCTATTCTGTGTATTCTGAAATATCCCCTTAAATGTCTGCCACTGCATCTCTATTGACCTATCCTTAAACTAATTTGCCAGTTTACTTTAGCTAGCTCTGCTTTCATGCCCTCATAATTGCCCTTATTTAAGTTTAAAATACTAGTCTTAGAACCTCTCTTTTCTCCTTCAAACTGAATGTAAAAATCAATCATATTATGATTGCTGCTGCCTAGGTACGTCTTCACTATGAGGTCATTAATTAATCCTATCTCGTTGCACAATACCTGTTCTAGTATAGCCCGCTCTCTGGTTGGCTCCAGAAGACGCGGTCTAAGAAATTATCCCGAAAACTTTCTATGGACACCTCACCCAGGCTACCTTTGCTCATCTGATTTTTCCAATCTATATGTAGATTAAAATCCTCCATGATTATCGCTGTACCTTTCTGAACGGGCACCTATTATTTCTTCCGTTATACCCCGTCCTACCGTGTGGTTACTGTTAGACGGTCTACATACCACGCCGACAAGTGACTTCTTGCCTTTATCATTTCTTATTTCGACACAAACCATTAATACATCCTGGTTTCCTGAACTTAAATCATCCTTCTCTATTGTGTTAATGCCATCATTAATTAACAGAGCTACGCATCCACCTTTTCCTAGCTTCTTGTCCTTCCTAAATGTCATGTACCTTTCAATATTCAGGTCCCAATCCATGTCATCCTGCAGTCACATCTTTGTAATGGCAATGAGATTGTACTTATTTATTTCTATTTGTGCTATCAGTTCATCCATATTGTTTTCAATGTTACATGCATTCAGCTACAGAGCCTTTAGTTTTGTCCTTTTATTATTTTTGTAACCTCTAGCCCCATCTGCTGATTTACTCTTAGATTTGTACTCACTGTCCCTTCCTGTCACGGTCTGTTTATCTTTTCCCATATAAATACCTTCCTCTCTTGCCTTGTCTCTGCTCTTTGATTTACCACATCTTCCCAAATTTGATCCCTTGCCCCCACTATTTAATTTAAAACCCACTCTACTTCCCTAGTTATGCGGCTCGCTAGAAAACTGGTCCCAGTAGTGTTCAGGTGTAGATGGTACAGCCACCACTTTCCCTAGTACTGGTGCCAGTGCCCCACAAACCAAAACCCACTTCTATCACACATTCTTAGCACTTTGAGCCACACATTCATTTCTCTAATCTTATTTGCCCTAATCCAATTTGCACGTGGCTCAGATAATAATCCAGCGATTGTTACCTTTGAGATTCTGCTTCTTAACTTGGTGCCTAGTTCTTCATACTGACTATGCAGAACTTCTTTCCTTGTCCTGCCTATGTCATTGGTACCTACATGGACCACGACGACTGGATCTTCCCCCTCCCACTATAAGTTCCTCTGCAGCCCTGAGCAGATGTCCCGTGCCCTGGCACTGAGCAGGCAACACAGCCATCTGGAATAAGACTAAGGCACACGGAATACAGATTGGTTCAGCAGAGGCACGCACGCAGATTAAAATCAGTGGATTCAAATTTCTCTTGGTCCTGCGAGCTGATGGGATGGCTTGCCATATCACAAAAAATGTGAACATTTTTAGTTAGCTGCAAACATGGATAAGCAGGGCTCCAATGCCCAGGTCTGGCAATGAGGTGAAATGTGCTTGCCCTCCAAGTGATCCAGAGACAATCATCTCGCATCCTCTTCATCTCCCTTTGGAGCAACTTGGTGTTGGAACTTGCAGCCTCAAGGCCCATCTTTGTGCATTCAAATTTTCCTGCTCTCCTGAGAGATGCCCCATTCCTCAATGAGAAATGTGAGTCCACTAATTTAACTGGAGGATGAGGCTAAGGGGAAGGGGTGTTATAGGGCTGGAGGAGGGATGAGACTATGAAGGGATTTAAATACAACCATGAGAATTTTTTTTAATTCTGTCATGTGGTGTGGGTGTCACTGGCACACCAGCCCATCCCTAATTGTCCTTGACAACTGAGTGGCTTGCTGGGCCATTTCAGAGGGCTGTTCAGTGTCAACCACATTGCTGTGGGTCTGGAGTCACATGTAGGCCAGACCAGGTAAGGATGGCAGATTTTGATGATAGTTTTATGGCAGCGTTACTGAGACTAGTTTCAGTTTTAGATTTTTATTATTTAATTGAATTTATTAATTAATTTAATTTAAATTCCACCAGCTGCCATGGTGGGATTTGAACCCATGTGCCCACAACATTAGCCCGGGCCTCTAGATTACTAGTTCAGTAATATTACCACTACACCACCACCTCCCCATTAATTTTAAGGTTCTGGAGGATGGGAGCAATGTAGCCAGCAGAGGTGTGATGGCTAAGTGGAACTTGATATGGGATAGGATGTGGGAAAATAAAGTACTCATATTATGTCTATTACAGTAGTTACGAACATCATAAATAAGCATTCATGCCACAGAGCAGGGCAGGCTACAGATTTCTATCTTCACAGTTCTTGAGCTGAGTCATACTGAGCAGTGAGGTAGCAAATAGGGTCTGCAGAAGGAGGTTTCCAGCAAGGAAGGAGGGAAATGTTGGGAGAAGGGGCACACCACCTGTTGGTTAGCTATGGGTGACATTAACAGTAGCCGTACAGCAGGCTGTGCAGGGGGTCAGGCCAGGCAACAAAGAAAGGGGACAACAAAAAATGAAAATGCACCCACAAAAGACAAGTTAATAACAAACCACTATCCAGCAATAACAACAATTTGCCTGCATATAATACCTTTAACGCAGTAAAATGTCTCAAGGTGCTTCACAGGACTGTTATCAGAAAAATTAACAGTGGCCAAATTTTGGTCCAAAGAGTTTTAAGGAGCATCTTAAAGAGGGATAGAGAGTTGATGGGGTTTAGGTAGGGAATTCCAGGGTTTTGGGCCTAGGCAGTTGAACGCTTGGTTGCCAGTTGTGAAGCAATGAACATCAGAGATGCACAACTGGCCAGTATTGAAGGAACACAGAGACCTCAGAGGGACTGAGGAGGAGGTTACAAAGATAGGGTGGGATGAGGGCATGGAAAAAGAAAGACTTGCGCTTTTCATGACCATTGGATGTCTCAAAGCATTTTACAGCCAATGAAGTACTTTTTTTTGAAGTGTAGTCACTATTGTAATGTAGGAAACTGAGGGCGTAACATGTTCCTTGCTGTAATAGGCTCTGATATATTATTTATAGATTTCTCTCTAATGCAGTGACAGAGATGCATTCATGATGTATCACACTTTGACTTCACTAACACGATTGTACCCTTGTAGGAGGTGCCAAATTGATGCCAACTGCTTCCCGATGGAGAGGGCAAGAAAAATTAAAGAGACCATTACACCAGGTTGCTCTTCAGACCCTCCCGGTAGTCAGATATAGAGTGACACAGGCAAAGGTATGACATTAGGCCACTTGCTAGCCCCTGCAGTCAAGGATATTGTATGTCCAGGAGCGGCCAGAGAGAGATAAAAGAGAAAACGATAAATGTCATACAAATGTTAGTTAACGCGTATTAAAAGTTTTGCAGTATTGGAGTTGAAAGCTATGAAGTAATATGTTCTTCAGATCAATATCAATATTTAACCTATAGTGTCTGGTTAATGGAACCTTTAGTTACAGTGAGCATTTTCTTCTGTAAAAGGGATTGTTGAACTGCTTATAGAGTCACTGAAGTATAATTGAAAGCTTCCCTAATAGCTCAATTGGCAAAGACAGTATGGAGTTGAGCCACGGAGACCATAAATATTCCAGACCCAAATCCTAAATTACCGGTAGCTGACTTTAGTCAGCTGGCAACAGGAACCATTGCAACTTGTCTCATTGGCCCTGGGTCAGACAGGGAAATAATCAGCTAGGGCTTTTCCTCCTGATTGCCATCCAGTAATTCCTGTTGGAAAGTGTGTGGGAATCTTAGGTGACAGGATTGGAATCAGCAAAGATCATGATCTCCAGAGTTGAGTATTTTGGTGATACTCAGACTTCGGCATTATGTTAATACTGCTGTTAATCATTTATTTTAAAGGAATTAAAAACTAATGACAATTGGAAAATGTAGGGCTCTGCATCTAGGCTCGCATATAGTCTGTTGCCAAATGGTGCATGCAGCTTGGAATTGTACCCCGGGAGGAGGAGAAAATTGATGAAAGGTTAAAAAAAAAATTGTTGAAGTACTAGTGAATTATCCATCTCCAGCACTAGAGTTAGTTCAGATTGATGACTTTTGGACTTATGTTACTGACACTACAGTAATGTTTTTGACAGCAGAAACATTGACACATCACAGAATCATAGAATTGTTACAGCCTGTTGTGTCTGTGCTGGCTCTCCGAAAGAGCAATTTACCTAGTGCCACTCCCCGCCTTCTCCCTGCAGCCCTGTACATTTTTCTTTTTCAGATAACAATTCAATTCCTTCTTGAATGCCTCGATTGAACTTGCCTTTACCACACTGTCAGGCAGTGCATTCCAGATCCGACCACTTGTTGCGTAAAGAAGCTTTTCCTCAGGTCTCTATTGCTTCTTTTAGCCAATTACCTTAAATCTGTGCCCTCTTGGTTCTCGGTCCTTCCACCAATGAGAGCAGTTTTTCTCTATCTACTCTGTCCAGACCCCTCATGATTTTGAACAGTTTTATCAAATCTCCTCTCAATCTTCTCTTCTCTAAAGAAAACAGTCTCAACTTCTCCAATATATCCACGTTACTGAAGTTCCTTATCCCTGGAACCATTCTCATGAATCTTTTCTGCACGCTCGCTAATGCCTTCCTAAAGTGTGGCACCCAGAACTGGACACACTACGCCAGTTGAAGCTGAACCAGAGTTCTATACAAAGTTAACATGACTTCCTTGCTTTTGTGCACTATGCCCCTATTAATGAAACCTGGGATGTTGTATGCTTCATTAACATATTGCTGTGATAAGTAGGTTGATTGGCTAAGGCTCCTCCATTCTTACAGAAACACGTCAAACACCCTCCCTGCAATCCTGACTGATTTACCACGACCTCCTTAAGCATGGAAGCATATTGTGGCATTAAAAATAAAGCTTTGTATTTATTCATTTGGGAAGCAGCAGGAGATGGCTTACAAAGACATTTCTTGTGCTGTTATAAAACAGGCAGGCAGCTAAGACACTGGATTGCGGTTCAGTACTTCTGGGTAACATTCTAAATGAAGAGTTGAGAAATGAACAGCTAAGAGCAGAGCTGACTGTGATGCAGTCCAGAACTGCAAGATTGAACAGGATTGTATAATTAGGAGGCATGCTGTAGGTTGGTCAGTTGAATTGGGTAACTGGTGAGGAGAGAAACAGAAAGATCAAATGGAGATGGCTATGAGCGAAAAAGGAAGAAGTTGCAAAGCAAATAAAGGAATCATTCAAATATATTCCTACAATGTGCTTTACCACATGAAAGCGAGATCCATCCAAAATTCCTACTGCCTCTAACCAGCAGTCTAAAACACAAAGCAGGGAAACAAGGGGCAGTGGGAAGAAGTTGATGTATCTAATATTTCCCTTAATATTTAGTGACAAATTTAGTCACAGTGGCGCAGTGGTTAGCACCGCAGCCTCACAGCTCCAGCGACCCGGGTTCAATTCTGGGTACTGCCTGTGTGGAGTTTGCAAGTTCTCCCTGTGTCTGCGTGGGTTTTCTCCGGGTGCTCCGGTTTCCTCCCACAAGCCAAAAGACTTGCAGGTTGGTAGGTAAATTGGCCATTATAAATTGCCCCTAGTATAGGTAGGTGGTAGGGAAATATAGGGACCGGTGGGGATGTGGTAGGAATATGGGATTAGTGTAGGATTAGTATAAATGGGTGGTTGATGGTCGGCACAGACTCGGTGGGCCGAAGGGCCTGTTTCAGTGCTATATCTCTAAAACTAAAACTAAATTTGTTAGATAGACTTCACCTTTAAGCCAGTTTGGTGCACAGTGAATCGGGGAACGAATTTGTCCCAATCCAAAGTTCCCCTTATTTAAGTAATAACCTTAAATGGTTTTTGTTTAAATATCTATCCATAATATCCCATGTGTGTGTATATATATGTATAGATATATGTACATGATCATACGAACATATCAACTTATGAATTAGGAACAGGAGTAGGCCACTCAGCCCCTCGAGTCTGCTCCACCATTCAATAAAATCATGGCTGATCTGATTGTAACCTCGACTCCAAATTTCCACCTACCCCCAATAACTTTTCACCCCCTTGCTTATCAAGAATCTATCTACCTCTGCCTTAAAAATATTCAAAGACACTGCTTCCACTGCCTTTTGAGGAAGAGAGTTCCAAAAACTCACGACCCTCTGAGAGAAAAAAATTTCTCCTCATCTCTGTCTTAAATGGGTGACTCCTTATTTTTAAACAGTGACCCCTGGTTCTAGATTCTCCCACAAGAGGAAACATCCTTTCCACATCCAACCTGTCAAGACCCCTCAGAATCTTATATGTTTCAATCAAGTCGCCTCTTACTCTTCTAAACTGCAGCAGATACAAGCCCAGCCTGTCCAACCTTTCCTCACAAGACAACCTGCCCAGTCCAGGTATTGGTCTAGTAAACCTTCCCTGAACTGCTTCCAATGCAGTCATGAAGTAGTTGTGTAAAATAATGGGCATTAATGCTGTTGTTTGAAAGGAAGAAATCTGCAATAAAGCCTGTGGGAGTCTTGAGAAAAGGAAAGACAGGCTGTCGATTGAAACAGAGAAGTGACAGTTTTCAAGCTTCTCTTGAAGATGAGAAATAATGCTGCTGCTGAGATGGATGCATCTAGGGATCAGATTTTATATTAATCTCTCCAGACTACCAGAGCAAGCTTGAAGAATTCATGCAACCTGTTTGTAAGTTTTATTCTGTCAATCAATTATTTTTTTTCCTTTTGTTTTCTCTTACCACCAATCACCACACTCCCCTCCCGCCATAATACACTGAGTTTTGCTGGGGGACAGTTACACAGTTGCTGGCTACTTTCCAGTACCTCATCTAAGTATCCATTCTTCATTTATGAGCCTAGACAATGATGACTAGATATTCTATTTCCCACCCCTACAGATTCGGGTACAACTTCCACCCACCACCATGCCCTCGCCACAACCTCGGCACATTTTCCTGGTTATTATACAATCATGGTGGGCTCCTGGTGGGATCCTCACCAGCAAGTGGGAGTGTGCCAGTGGCAATGAGGCAGATATGCAGTGGGACTGCCATTGCAGCACCATTTGTCCCAGATTCCTTGCCATCTGAAGGTTGAGACTGAGGTGCCTTTTGTCAAAAATAAATACTATGGCAGACTTTTTCTTGTTTGTTTTCAACAGGATGATTTTACTAGCTCTGAAATGCATCCCTACATGATTTGTATTTGATGTCATCACAGAAATTATATCATTCTTCCAGCAGTTCTCTAACCCCCAAGAATTTTTTCTCAAGGGAAATAACCCTCAATGAGTTGAGTTTTTTTTATGTGTCACACATTTTAAACAAGCCGCTTATTTTGTGGAGCAGCTGTTTTACACAGAGAGTCAGGGTCAAGTGTTGCCTTCAGAGTTGGAGTGCAGTGAATAATTGAACCATGGCACGCAGATGTAATGTGTACATTGGGCTGGATTTCATGAGCTCGCCAGTGATCTCGGCGGCGAGCTCTGGGCGGGCAGCATGCCAAACTGCTGCCGCAATCTCAAGCGCGGCGGCTCCTTTAAATAGCTGGGGCAAGCCACCCCTCCGCCCAATCATGTGGAGGGGGTGGGCTGTCTGTCCCTGGCAATGGCGTCAGCAGCCTGTGCGCAGGTGCTGATACCATTTTTAAAGGGCTACAAGCCCTGCTGGCTTATTTAAATATTTAAAGACGGATTGAATAAAATTAAATAAATACATTTCTTTTGCCCCTCTCCCATCCCCCCAATAACAATTAAATTTACTATTTGCCCTTCCCCCCCAAAACATTTACCTTTAACATCTGACCTTCCCCCCCAAACTGCCCAAAGTTTAAAGTACAACCTTTCCCACCATCCCCTAAACCCATGATGTTTATTTGACCCCCCCGACCCCCACCGCATTGATAAACTTACCTCCTCCCCTCTCCCCACCAGTGTGGCACCTCGTTTCCCCGAACGGGGATCCAAAGGTACAGGAGTGCCGGCCGCTGGGCCGAAGATCACGGCGGGCCATCAAGATTAAGGGTAAGTGCATGCAAATCTATTAATTTTATTCATTTGCATATGGTGATTGTGGGCCCATCGCCGAATGGCGGGGCAGGGTGTGCGGGGGGTGTGGGGGGTGCCGTCACGGTGTCTCGCCGCTGGGAGGATTGGGCCAGGCCCTGTCGGCGCAAAGTCCGTGGTGGGTCTCATCCAGAGCCATCTTCAGACCACCTCCACCACAGATCCCGATGTCGAGGGCTCCTTAAAATCCAGCTCATTGTGTTCTTATTTTGATAGAACATTTTGATTCAAAATTATTATTTATTGTCAACTAGCAAAACATTAGGGCAATTTGTGAAGCAGAGAACTAGAGCTGGTTGGACCATAGGAGTTTCTCTGCAGTATTGGCTGAGGAACATGAGATATAAAACAGTGAGGATGTAATTACAACATTACAAGTTTACATGGGAGTTTAGCATTCTAAGTATGGGCATAGCAATTTATAATGGAAAAGCTGGCATGAAAATAGGGTAGAGTATGGTTCTGTAGACAGGAAGTGCACTGCAATATAAGATTTTTAATATAGATTATAATGAATAAAAGATGTTTGGTAATTGAACCATCTTTCAGATCAATAGTATACCAGTAGCAGTGGCAAATGATTGGTGTGAAGAAGCATTACGTTCTTTTCCAAAAGCAAACCACTGCGGATGCTGGATGGAAATCTGAAATAAAAACCTAATGGTGCTAGAAATACTCAACAGGTCTGGCAGCATCTTTGGAGAGAGAAGCAAAGTTAACGTTTCAGGTTGATGACCTTTCATCAGATGACTTATCACAATTTAAAATGATTAATTAGTAATTTAGACAGGGATTTATTTTAATGAGAACCTTTTGTTAAATAAGAACAAATTAATAGGTTTCAGCTCCATTTTAATTTTGTAGCTATCTGGGGAAGTACGTAGTAGAATTTGAGTACTGCAAGATATTAGCACAAGTCCTAAGAAGGCATTTCCGCGTCTTGATAAAATGTATTATAAGGTATTCCTTTAAAAAATATCTTTAGAATATAATTCTGTGCTTTTCCTTTCATTTTCTCGAGCACTGGCATCCATTGCTCAAGATTTATTTGTAAGAGTGGCTATGGATACAGGTCACTCTCTAACCAAGACTATCCAGCTTGTCAACCTAAACTATTTGGCCAGGGCTTGAGGGCATAATGGAACGTAGCATTTCAATTCAATACTATTGCTGTAGGTGTTGTCCTTTGGATGAAACATTAAACTGATGCACAGTCTGCATGTTCAGGTAGACATGAATGGTCTGTTAGCACTGAAGTGACAGCCTAGATTTTGTTCTCAAATTCCTGGAGTGAGGCTTGAACTCACGACCTTTTGGTTCAAATATGTAAATGCTTCCGGGGGCCAAGCCGATGCTTTAAAATAGCACAGCTGTCAGTTGTAGCTTAGTGGTAGCACTTATATACCTGAATCAGAGGGTTGGTGGTTCAAGTCCCATTCCAAAGACTTGAGCATATAATCTTGGTTGATACTTCACTCCAGAGCACGACTGATGGAATGCTGCACTGTCAGAGGTGTTGCCTTTTGGAGGAGACATTAAACTGAATCTGCCCCCCTCAGATGGATGTAGAAGATCCTTTGACACTATTTGAAGAAGATCAGGGGAGCTCTCCTGATGTTCTGGACAACATCACTAAAACAGTTTAATTCCTCATTTATCATGTGGCAGTTTGTGGGACACTGCTGTGTGCAAATTAGTAACTGTGTTTCTTTACAACAATGACTACACTTCAAAAGTACGTCATTGGTTGTGAAGTACTTTTGGGACATCCTGAGGTAATGAAATGCAAATTCTTTCTTATTTATATTGTTTCAGTGTGTACACATATGATTTATTTTTCAAGCTTCTGCTTTTGTACATGATATTTTGCTCCTCTTTATTATTGGCGTATGGACTTTGGGGAAGCAGATCCCATAGTCATTTTGGAGGAGTTATTTATGGACATAGTGGGCTGAATCTTCACTTTAGAGGTGGGAAACAGGAATCAGGACTCTTTCTGGGTCCTGAACTCATCCTCAGGGGGAAACAGTCACTCATTGGGATTTTTATGGAGGCGTTTCCTTGATTGGCATGGAGACATGTTCCCTGTTCAATTAAGGGCAGCAAGCAGACTTTCAGAGCTGGAGGACCAATCAGAGGCCTTCTAGCTTGGGAGAAGCAGCAGGCTGCAGTAAAGGGTAAGTAACTGAGAAGGCGCTTCAACATGGAGGTGCTCTCTCAGCACCTTTTCATAACTTTAAATAAAAACAGAAAAAGCAATCAGGCCACCACAGTGGATGGTGGATGGTGGGGTGGGGATGGGGGAGGGGGGAACCTCTCTACAGAGTGCCCTTTGGCTGAATCCGCATCCAGGCAAACAGAAAGGGCCTGTAGGCCTGCCTGGAGCATTCGCACCCTGGCCTGCCACTGCGTGCCTGCCTCCAGGCACCGAAACTGTCCCCGTCACATCGGGAAACTGGAGGCCGACTGCAAAATCCCAGTTGGCTCAAAAAAGAACAAAGAACAAAGAACAATACAGCACAGGAACAGGCCATTTGGCCCTCCAAGCCTGCGCCGATCTTGATGCCTGCCGAAACTAACACCTTCTGCACTTCCGGAGCCCATATCCCTCTATTCCCTTCCTATTCATATATTTGTCAAGATGTCTCTTAAATGTCACTATCGTACCTGCTTCCACCACCTCCCCTGGCAGCAAGTTCCAGGCACTCACCACCCTCTGTGTAAAAAACTTGCCTCACACATCCCCTCTAAACTTTGCCCCTCGCACCTTAAACCTATGTCCCCTAGTAACTGACTCTTCCACATTGGGAAAAAGCTTCTGACTATCCACTCTGTCCATGCCGCTCATAACTTTGTAAACCTCTATCATGTCGCCCCTCCACCTCCGTCGTTCCAGTGAAAACAATCCGAGTTTTTCCAACCTCTCCTCATAGCTAATGCCCTCCAGACCAGGCAACATCCTGGTAAACCTCTTCTGTACCCTCTCCAAAGCCTCCACGTCCTTCTGGTAGTGTGGCGACCAGAATTGCACGCAATATTCTAAGTGTGGTCTAACTAAGGTTCTGTACAGCTGCTTTAAATGGGGCCTTAATGAGCCTAATTAGTGGCCTTGTGAGGGCAGGTACCCTTGCCGGCCCCGAGCCCACCTCGGCGCTGGGAACAGGATCAGGAAACCAGCATGCTAGCTGGTGCAAGTATTTTCGGGCCCCATCCATCTCCATTACTGAGTTCGGCAGTGCCTGAAAATTCAGCCCAATGAACCTATCACATCTGACCCTGTTATACATTTTAGGGTGATTCCTTACTTGCTGTAATAATGAACCCTTGAGATTCTCATAAGTGCTTTAACAGTCCAGATTGTTTGGCCAAGAAAATGTGCTTTTGCAAACATGAAACTGATAATTAGCATTTAATTTTATTCTGCATACTTGCAAAATGACATGTGAAGGGGTGCATTAAGTTGATGAACCAAAGTGTTGCTCATTTGAATGATGGGATATATGTTCAATCTGTAACACATTTAGTTTTTGTTGGGAACCCACGCCCACCTCCCCCCCCACCGCCCCCCCCACCGTCCACCAATAACAGTTGATTCCTCATGTGAAAATATCTGATTTCACCCAGGTTGCTGAGTTAAGAGAGTCTTCTCAAAAAGAAGTAAAAATAAGAGTATGATAGCCAACTGTATCCTCGTGTGTCACATACAGCTGGGAAAATTGACCCAGCTGAAGTCAAGCAGGGTCATGCAGGGAGTTGAAAATGAAGTCAAGGATCTTGAAGTCGAACTACCATGATACAGGGCCTGAAAAGTGGATCATTTCAGTGAGGCAGTGGAGTGTCCAACAGAATAAAAAGAGACTGAGGAGAAACAGCAATCTGCGTGCAGATTCATACAGGTGACTTTGTCCAGGCTGGACTTAGTTGTATGGATTGATTGATAACTTGATTAGAAGGTCTTGAACAGCGATAGTGAGAGAGATTATCATTGTTATGCCTTTGAGCCTTTTCAACCCATTTACTATAAATTATTTCAGGCCTTGTATCTTAGATTATTTTGTTAAGCAAATCCTGGCAGATGGAGTATAATGTGGAGAAATGTGAGATTATTAACTTTGGTAGTAAGACTAGAAAAGCAGAATATTTTTTTTAAAACGTGAAACTTTTAAATATTCATGTTCAGAGAGACTTGGGTGTACTCATACAAGGAAGACAGGAGGTTACCATTCAGGTACAGCAAGCATTTAGGAAGGCAAATAGCATGTTGGCCTTTATTGCAAGGGGACTGGAGTACAAGAACAGGAAGTCTTGCTACAATTGTATAGGGCTTTGGTGAGACCAGACCTGGAGTACTGTGCGCAGTTTTGATCTCCATACCTAAGAAAGGATATACTTGCCTTGGAGACAGTACAGCAAAGGTTCACTAGATTTGGCTCCTGGGATGAGAGGGTTGTCTTATGATGAGAGGCTGAGTAATTTGGGCCGATACTCTCTGGAGTTTAGAAGAATGAGAAGTGATCTTGTTGAAACATAGGAACATATAGAAACATAGAAAATAGGAGCAGGAGTAGGCCATTCGGCCCTTTGAGCCTGCTCCGCCATTCATTATGATCATGGCTGATCATCCAACTCAGTAACCTGTTCCCGCTTTTGCCCCATATTCTTTGATCCCTTTCGCCCCAAGAGCTATATCTAACTCCTTCTTGAAAACATGAAATGTTTTGGCCTCAACTGCTTTCTGTGGTAGTGAATTCCACAGGCTCACCATCTCTTGGTGAAGAAATTTCTTCTCATCTCAGTCCTGAAAGGTTTACCCCGTATCCTTAGACTATGACACCTGGTTCTGGACTCCCCCGCCATCACGAACATCCTTTCTGCATCTACCCTGTCAGAATTCCATACGTTTCTATGAGATGCCCCCTCAACCTTCCAAACTCCAGTGAATATAATCCTAACCGATTCAATCTCTCCTCATCTGTCAATCCTGCCATCCCAGAATCAATCTGGTAAACCTTTGCTGCACTCCCTCTATAGCAAGAACATCCTTCCTCAGATAAGGAGACCAAAACTGCACACAATATTCCAGGTGTGGCCTCACCAAGGCCCTGTATAATTTCAGCAAAACATCCCTGTTCCTGTATTCGAATCCTCTCGCTATGAAGGCCAACATACCATTTCCCTTTTTTACCGCCTGTTGCACCTGCATGCTTACCTTCAGCCACTGGTGTACGAGACCACCTAGGTCTCGTTGCATATTCCCCTCTCTCAGTTTATAGCCGTTCAGATAATAATCTGCCTTCCTGTTTTTGCTACCAAAGTGGATAACCTCACATTTACCCACATTATACTGCATCTGCCATGCATTTGCCCACTCACTTAACTTGTCCAAGTCACCCTGTAGCCTCTTTGCATCCTCCTCACAACTCACCCTCCCACCCAGTTTTGTTTTATCTGCAAATTTGGAGATATTACATTTAGTTCCCTCATCTAAATCATTAATGTATATTGTGAATAGCTGTATATAAAAATATATAAACATACAAGATTCTGAAGGGTCTTTACAGGGTAGACACTGAGAGATTGTTTTGCCTGGCTGGGAGCACAACCTCAGGATAATGGGCCGATCATTTAGGACCGAGATGAGTAATTTCTTTACTCAGAGGGTTGTGAATTTTCAGAATTGTTTACCCCAGAGGGTAGTAAGTACTCTATTGTTGAATATATTCAAAACTGAGATCAATAGCTCCTGATCTCTCAGGGAATCAAGGGATATGGAGAGCAGGCGGGAAAGTGGAATTGAGGTAGAAAATCAACCATGATCGTATTGAATGGCGGAGCAGGCTCGAGGGGCTGAATGGTCTCTGCCTGCTCCTATTTCTTATGTTCTAAAGTTTTAACTCCCCATACCTTTGTGAGTATCCTAGCTTTGAGATCTAGGTAGGCTTTCAGTAATACACCTGGGACAACAAAACAGAAAACGCTGCTTGGTAATTATTTTTAGCTACTGGACTAGCGTCTTCAGAGGATCTCTCTTTCTTTGATGATTATTCTTATCTCACACTGACTGAATACTCAAACATGTCTCTTCCTGTGTCACTATAAATCTGTTGAGTATAGAAAGCTGTGTGTATTCAGTTAGGCTAACTTAATTTGCCTATGATGTTTTCTGCTCATGCCAAGTTATCCTAATTTAGTCATTTCCTGGGGATTAATTGCCAAGTTAAGGGCCTCAATCGGCAGAGTACCCTCACCACCATCCCACCCGATTTTATGCTCTCTCTGCCTCCAAACCCGCCACGGAGGAGAGCATAAAATTCCACCCATTGAGTTTCTCAGAGATTTACAAACTGAATCAAATTCAAACAATACAGCTCTTCTTTGTACTTCAGCTAAAAGTTACTAAGACTTCCATGATTTTGAATAATGAGCCAGTCAAATTTAAAAAGGAACTGTCACTCATATGCAAACCCAACCAATTGCACAATGCGTAACCAATAAAATTTGGAATATAACAATTTGCACTTAGCACATAGGTTTGAATTTCCAAATGGTTATAAACTGCTTAAGTACAATGATTTAAAGGTCACCAAAGCAAACTGGACAAATCAAAATACAATGTTTGTTGTCACAAGCACAGAGTTGCATTGCAATAACATGTTCAAGGATCTTGGAGAGAAAGGATGGTAGTTTGTAAGGCCTGGGAGCTGAAAGGGGAGCTTTTTAAAGAGAAGCAAAAGATGTTTTTAAAATGTGTGGGAATAGTATCTAAACAAACTGCGAAGTTGGCATTGTCAGCGTGTTAGAGCCAAAAACTGAAAGGCAGATGATCAGGAGCTCGGTTAGAAGGACAGAGTAGACCAACCACAGTGTGGAGGAGGCTGAATTGAAGTAGGAGCTTAGAGGAAGTGGAGTTCGTAGGAGAAGAAAGGACAGGTGGCAGACATGATGCCTCGATTTTGAACTCTTCACAGCTTGAATCAGAGGTAAGGTTGGAATAGGACTTTAGGAATAGTGGAGAAGCTTGGGGTAGTCCTTGGCTTCCAAGATTATTTGGGAGTGAGAAAGTTTTGGCCAAGGAGGGAGGGAAGTAGAATTGCTTGAGGTGATGAAACAAAATCAGTCACTGTGTAGCATATGCCAAGTCTTATCCATGCCCAAGGACTTGAGATCATAGAGTTAGCTTTTATACCAGGGGAGTGATGAGGGTCCAATACGCTTTGGGATCTGATGAGAACTATGGCACTGAAGACAGAGGGAAAACAGTTATTGAACAGATAGAGGGAGATGTCGATAATAGTGCAGATACTGGGTGAGAGGACAAGGAATTGTGAGTCAGAGACGGCGCTGTGAAGGAATTGCAGAGTTTTTCCAAGGCCAGAAGGGTTCTAAAAGTGAGGGGGGAACCTAAATAAGCATAGTGACAATATTTTACTAAGTTGTACAGCAATATATTACTTTCATCAATTTTGTGCTGGATATACAACATTAACGTACATGGGCATTGAAAATCACTGATTTTATAATTCTTACCATCCTGCATCATCTTTTTTTATACATCTGTCATTTCCTGTTGTTTTTTCTTTCAATGTGCATGATTGTGTTCACAAAGGTGACACATTTCAGTGTTGGGGCATAGAATACTTTTCATTTTAACTATGTCAATATTAAGCTCAGGCTACACTATTGCATTACTGTGTCATTTTCCATTTTCCACAGCAGACAGCCCATAGCCTCTGAATGAAATTGCTAATTATTGCCAAATTACAAGCAGTTCTGTGCTGTGGGTCATGCCCACTAGGAAAGGCATTGCTTTAACTCATTTCACACAGGACCTTTGTAGCCAGCAGAGCAGATTTTCGTCCTACTAGTCTTGGTTGGATTTGAACCCTCGGGGTTGAAAGGCTAGTCCCCCATCACTGAACCACCCAGTCTTTTTTTGTAATGTTTTTAAATGATTGCAAAATGTTCTTGGACTATTACTGTTAATGCTTTTCCATTAATGAGATATCATGACAAAGTTTTCCCTGTATATTGCAACCTTTGCTCATCATGCTGTGTAATCTACATACAAATGATACATATTATGATGTAAACCACTTACTATTGATTTTCCTCACACTAACAGATTGTATCGTCTGATTTAACTGTTTTCAATGCCCGGGGGACCCTTCATTTAATTGTATAAATATACTGAGCTTCCCACCAGCTAAAGACGAGATTTCCCTCATCAATACATATCCACAAATGGGATTTTAAAAAAATCAACCTCTCTCTATTTATAAATGATTCTGCACAAAAAGGGTTGGTGTGAGAAAGACACTGAATTTGCAGCAAATTTGAACTCTCATTGTATGAAGAAGGATTTGCTCCGCATGTAAATAAGAAATGGGTTGCTAGGTAACCAAGCTGCTGGATTTTAAGGTGCAAGGTAAAGGCACTGCTGACAGCAGATAAATGGGTTTCAGGACAGTTCTCTCATTATTTCAAATTTCGCAAGTGTTTCAGAGAAGCAAAGCAGGATAAGAAAAATCAATAATTTTTTTCTTTGTTTTAACATTTACGTCATATCAATACAAATATATAAACTGTGAAACATTTCATTACATCAGCTCACCATTATTCCTACATATAGCATGATTCAATATATATTCAGTAACTGAAGTCTGAATGAATGTCATTTGTTGAATTATCGTTCACTTGGATTGGGTTACACAAAGGACAGAACATAGTCTAAGTCTGAGGTATAGAAGTACAGATAATTCAGAGTACACAGATATTACATGAATGATATAGCACAAATTGAAATGTAATCCATAATGGGCAGAGTTTTCAATATTAATGAAATTTTCATCTAAAGGTTGAAATGTGTTGCTGAGACATGAAATGAAGTGTGCTGCTTTCACTCCATTTCCTGTGATCAGTTCATTTGTGAATACCTTAAGATGTTTGGACATATGCAGGGCGTACACTAATGGTGGGTGTGGAAAATTCTAGTGCAGATGAAATTTAGGGGGATGCAGACATTTAAAGGGGATTGTCAAAATAAGGGATGGCTCAGAAGACATTTCAACTCATTGGCAGACTTTGCCAAGGCTGAAAGGGGAAGTGGGGATAGGTAAGCTGAAACAGGCATGAAGTGAAAAAAAAACTCAGCTGTAGGCATGAACCAAGTAAGCAAAGGTGTAGCCCAGCACTCAACCCACAGTTTGATAGCTGCTGAAGTGAATGAGTTACTTCTCGAGAGTGGCCCACTGTAAGGAAAGAAGAAAGGAACCTGCATTTATATAGTGCCTTTCATGATCTCAGGCATTTAAGTGCTTTTGAAATGTAGAAAGCATAGTAGTCAATTTCCAAACAGCAAGCTTCCACAAACAGCAATAATCTCTTTTAGTGATGTTGATTGAGGGATGTTGTTTGAGGGATAAATATTGGCCAGGTCATCAGGAGAACTGTCCTGTTCTTCCTCGAGTAATGCCATGGGATCTTTACACCTTATCTGCAAGATGGTACCTCCAACAGTGCAGCAGTCTCTCAGTACTGCATTGAAGTGTCAAACATGATTATGCATGCAATTCTCTGGAGCGGACTTGGACCCACAGCCTTCTGAGTCAGTGGCAAGGGTGCTACAATTGAGCTCAGACTCACACATATCTATGGTACCACTCTATGGCCTCATGCCCATAGGTCAATGCTGCAGTTCTGTGGCAGGCGGTGGAGTCAAGCTTCATGTCACAGCTAATGATTACTGTCATTGGAAGTGCTAGCCCAATCCTGCATAGTAGCAACAGCCATTCTTACAGTCAATTGCAATGGTGAGCATCTGCCTCCGGACTCATCAAAATTTTGAGAAGACATTTCCCAGGTAGGCATGGCAGGGCCCATAGAATTACATCGAATATACAATACAGAAATAGACCATTTAGCACAACTGGGCTATGCCGGTGTTTATGCTCTGCACGAGCCTACTTCTACCCACTTCATTTAACCATATTAACATGACCTTCTTTTCCTTTCTCCCTCATGTACTTATCTAGTTTCCCCTTAAGTGCATCAATGCTATTCGCCTTAATTACTCCTTGTGGTAGCGACTTCCACACTCTCATAAGTCTAATAAGATAAAGAAGTTTCTCCAGAATTCTCTGTTACACATATTAGTAACTATCTTTTACTTATAATCCCTAGTTTTGGTCTCCCCCACTAGTGGAAACATCTCTTCTCTACTCTTGCCCTATCAAACCCTTTCATAATTTTAAAGACCTCTAATATGTCAACTCTCAGACTTCTTTTGTTCTGAAGAGAAGCGCTCTAGTCTTGATTAATTTTTCCTTAAGGTGTACTGTCTCAGCTCTGGTTATCAGCGTTGTAAATGCTTTTGCACCTTCTCCAGTGCCTCTATACTCTTTTCTATAATGGAGACCAGAAATGCTCACAGTATTCCAGGGGTGAACTAACCAAAGTTCTACACATATTTAACATAACTTCTCTGTTTTACAATCATCTCTCTCTGGAAATGAACCCCAGTGTTTATTTTGCTTTTCTAATGTCCTTATTAACCTGCTTTTCTACTTTTATTAAGAACGGAATTTTCCTTTTGGGACCGGGACATTGACGTTGGTACCATTTCCTGGTCCTGACCCCAATCTGAGGGGGAAACAGTCAAGGGATGCAATTTTCCTGGAGGGGTGCCCTAATTGGCTAGAGAATGGGTTTGGCAGCCAATTAGTAGCAGTGGGCACGAGAAGGTGGCATGAGGCTGAAAGTGCAGCCCTGATTTAAAGGGATGAGGGCAGCCAGTATTCTGGCTTACATATTGAAACACTATGGCAGTGAGAAGTGAGGAGCAGGAAAGATAGAGGCCAGGCACGTGTGGCAGGGCAGCCCCAAGATCCAGTGATGCTGCAGGTGGTGAGAGATAAACGAGGTATCTTGTTCTCCGAGAGTGGCAGGAGAAGGCCATCCAGCCAGGCCAAGCAGACCTGACTGGTGGTGGCAGAGTAGGTGAGCAGCTGCAGCAATGTGAGGAGGACCTGGGTGCAGTGCCATAAGAAGTTCAATGACCTTCTTTGTTCCAGCAAGGTGAGTGCAGCATAACACCCAGATGACAGGCAAGTCACCAGCAGACACACCAGTTGAGCAGCCTGAGGGTGCATAGTGCTCCTGAACATGGGAGAAATGTGTGTCCAGAATAACTACTGACCTGTCAGCAAGGCTCAAATCCCTAGAGCTACTGAGAAGCTGGCATCACTGATAAATGAAGTATCTCATTTAAATGAGCTGTTGGAATTGGTGAGAGAGGCCAGCATTGCCTTATCTCTCTCTCTTTTGTAATTGCAGGAGAAGAGAGCGCAGAATGTTAAGAAGAGGGTGCGCACAGGAGGAGGAATGCCTCAACTAGCCATCATTACTAGAATGGAGGATGCGGCCCTTTACATCGCATGGATGCATCATATGAGCAAGTAGATGATGGAGAGAAAGGAATACCTATAGGAGAGGGTGAAAAGATATTGAATTCTGTAGATGAAGGGGATGGAGTGCACTCCTCCTTGTCTGACAGCATGCCAAAACTTCAGCTGCATTGGGAAGCCTCAGCTCTGCAGAGGTATCTGCTGTCACAGGTGAGTTCTCATGATCTCCTTCTTATTTCTCCCACAGGGCCAGTTCTGGAGGGCGAGCATGTCAGGGCCGATGCAGCATCACTGAGGTCCTCAGACATGGAAGCCACAGAGCCAGCATCATCACATAATTCAAGCTCACCCTCCACCAGCCCAGATACACTCATATTGGTGGGTCTTCGAGTGCAATTAAAGAGGGTGTCAATGTGTGAAGAGCATGTCATGAGTGATCAGGAGAAGGTGAGAGAAGCAGCAGCAGGTGTGGCAGTTTCCCTTGGAGGATAGAGGAAAAACACGGCCATACTCAGCTGGGTACAGATGCATAGCCTTTGGCTTCACTAGAAAGGTGGGTCCGATTTGACCAGCAGCATGAAACGTATGCCCACATGTCAGAGTTCCCTGAGGCAGTCCGGAGTCATGGGCTGAGAATGGAGGAGTCCATTCAACTCATGTACATCGCCATGGCTCAGGGTTTTGAATGCATGAGCTCCTCCATTGAGAGAGTAGCCAATCTCATGGAGAGCCATATGCGGCAGTAGTCTGAGTGGATGAAGGAACAGCACACTGACATACACAGAATGCATGCTACATTCTGTGGCATTGAAGGCATGAAAATGCATGGAGTGGATGCCAGTTGCACCCCAGCTGGTGGTTCCCTCTAGTGATCGAGAGCACCATGACGCAGCTGAGTCAGTCACCGATGAAGATGAGGGTGCCACCCCTCACTGGGCGCCATCATCATCATTGGCCTCTTTAGCTCCCCTGACTGAAGGACCATTTATGCAGCAGGGCCCTGTGACCGAAGCTTCCCCTTCTTGACCCGGGACAGCAGCCTCTGGAAGTGCCCCAACTGGCACCTCCACATCGAGGATGACCATCACGGGCATCTCAGCTGCAAGCAGACAAACGTGAACAGGCTGTCTCCACCTCATCCGAGGCCACAAGGGGAGCACCGTGTAAAAGTGGTCCAGAGCGAAGGACACTGCGTTGTGCTTCACTTGGGTAACTTTCATTTGTGATTGTGTAAATTGTTGACATGTGAGCTTCCATTCTTTAATGACAAAACTGCAAAAGAGGGAACAAGAGAAGGGAAGCCATGGTCTTTGAATGGGGATACTGAGACCGCTGGAAAGAAATGTGCCATGCATTTTTGGTAAGGATAGAATATTTCAAAGATGTGTGCTTAATAGATATGGTCTCTGTTTAAAAATGAGGGGTCACCCATTTAAGACAGAGATGAGGAGAAATTTTTTCTCTCAGAGGGTTGTGAGTCTTTGGAACTCTCTTCCTCAAAAGGCGGTGGAAGCAGAGTCTTTGAATATTTTTAAGACAAAGGTAAATAGATTCTTGATAGGCAAGGGGGTGAAAAGTTATCAGGGGTAGGTGTAAATGTGGAGTAATCAGTTCAGCCATGAACTTATTGAATGGCAGAGCAGGCTCGAAGGGCTGAGTGGCCTACTCCTGCTCTTAATTCATATGTTTGTACAATCAGAGCAAAATGAGTACAAGATCATGCAGTCTTGCTAGATGTGTAGCGCTCAGGTGAAACATGTCTGGATCAGATGTAAAGGCCGGTTTGGGTATGAAATTGAAACCCGAACCGAGCCCGACCCAACCACATCCAACCCGAACCCGACCCGGGCCCGAGTCCTTTGAATTTTTTCCCACGCTCGACCCAACCCGATCCGACCCGACCCGACCCGACCCGACCCGACTACCGTAATAAAATTAATTATATCAAACATACCTTGTCCAAGTGTTGTGATTCTCGGTTCTAGCAGCAGGCTATTCCTGCAGAATCATGCTGAAGTTCCCTCCCTGAGCAAGGCAGCACTGTGTCCATGTCCAGCCCAACCCAACCCGAGCCCGAATGCCGGACCCGGAAGAGAGACCTGACCCGACCCGGGCCCAACACGTCGTCAGGTCTGGTCGGGTTCGGGTCGGGTAGCCATGTTTTAATCAGATGTGCCCTGGCATTCATGCCATCCTGATGAGTGCTTTGACTCCTGAGGTAGCCTCAGCCACCTCCTTGCACAGCATACGCACTGTTCTGCTCTGCATCTTCCTCCTCTTCTTCCGATGAACCCTGTTCAAGTCTACACTGCTCTGGAGGACCATGTTATGGAGAGCGCAGAAAACCACCACAGTGCACGAGACCCTTGCAGTAGTGTCCTTCAGGACACCACCTGATCGGTCCAGGCACTGGAACCGCATCTTCAGAAGCCCGTTGACCTGCTTGATTGTGGTCCTTGTGAGTAGATGATTTCAGTTGTGGCACCTCTGTGCCTCTGTCTCAGGTTCATGTCAAGGAATAAATGACCATCTCTTCAAGAGATATCCCTTGTCCCCTAGCAGCCATCCACAGAGTCTCAGTGGTGACATGAAGAGAAGTGGCACCCTTGACTGCCAGAGGATGAAGATGGGTGCTGCTAGGATAGCAAGTGCACACGTAGAACACGCATGTTGTGGTCGCACACCAGCTGAACGCTTAGGGAGTGGAAGCCCTTCCTGTTGATGAATCTCACTGGTTACTCACTTGGCGTCTTGATGACCACATGGGTGCAATTTATGATGCCCTGCACCTGCAGGAATCCAGCGATAGAGATAAACCCCACTGTCCTTTGTGCCTGTGAGGCCCCATCTATTTGAAATTGTATGTACTGCTCGGCTTTTTCAAATAGGCATTAGTGTCTTGTGATATGCAATGGTATGCTCCTGCTTGAGAGATTCCACCAAGGTCCACTTTGATCCTTGGAATGAGCCAGAGATCAAAAGGTTCAAAGCCACAGTGACTTTAATGACTGCTAGCAGGGCATGGTGAGCACAGATGAGGGCATAGACCTTACATTTAAAAAAAAATCCTTAACTAGCTACCTTATAAGTGGTAAGGTCTATTAGTATTACTAAGGTTTAAATTGGTAACGTAACTGATTGGTGAGTCGAGGAATTAATTAAAAAAATTATTTAAAAATAAATAAATAATGCAATTAATTAAATAATTAATTAATCAAATAGTTAATTAAAGCACAATAAAGATGGCAGGGAAGGTGATGTGTTGCAGCTGTAGTATGTGGGAGCAGATGGACACCAGTATGATCCATGGCAACCACATCTGCAGTAAGTTTCTGCAGCTCGAGGAGCTTCAGTTCAGAGTCAATGAGCTGGAGGCTGAGCTACAGACACTGCAATGAATCAGAGAGAGGTAAAGTTACCTGGACACTTTGTTCCAGAAGGCAGTCACACCCCTTAGGATAGCGTCTTCTGATTTGGTCAGTGTTCAGGGTCAGGAGGGTGTGACTGTGAGTGAACAGGTAAAGGGGATTGAGAAGGAAGAAGTAGAGGAGCCTCAGCCCTTGCAATTGTCCAACAGGTTTGAGGTTCTTCCAGCTTGTATGGATGAGAGCAAGGGCTGCAAGGTGGATGGGCAAACTGACCATGGCAACGTAGTGCAGGAAGCCATTCAAGCAGGGGGAATAAATAAGAATGTAGTGATAGTAGGAGATAGTTTGGTCAGGGGGATAGACACCATTCTCTGCAGCCAAAAGTGAGAGTCCAGAAGGCTGGGTTGCCTGCCCGGTGCCAGGGTTCAGGACATCTGCTCGGGGCTGGAGTTGAACTTGCAGTGGGAGGAGGAGGATCCAGTTATCGTGGTCCATGTGGGTACGAACGACATAGAGAGGACTAGGAAAGAGGTTCTGCATAGCGAGTATGAGCAGCTAGGGGATAAATTAAAAAACAGAACCTCAAAGGTAATAATCTCTGGATTATTTCCTGACCCATGAGCAAATTGGCATAGGGTAAATAAGATTAGAGAGTTAAATGTGTGGCTCAAAGATTGGTGTGGAAGAAATGGGTTTTGATTCATGGAGCACTGGCACCAGTACTGGGGAAAGTGTGAGCTGTACCGTTGGGACGGTCTTCACCTGAATAGTTCTGGCAAGTCATATAACTAGGGCGGTAGAGAGGGCTTTAAATAGTGGGTGCGAGGGATCAAGTGAGGGACGATGTGATAATTTATAGAGAGAGGAGAAGGCAAGAAAGCAAAGTAGCATAAGGGAATTGATAATTTGAGTGTGCAGGAACGGAGAGAGCATACAAAGCTAAGAGTACATCAGCAGATAAGGCTGGAGATTGTGAAAATAATAAAAAGATAGAATTAAAGCACGCTATCTGAATTCACGCCATTTGCAACAAGGTAGATGAATTGACAGCACAAATAGAAGTAGACAGGCATGATATAATTACCATTATGGAGATGTGGCTGCAAGGTGACCAAGGCTGGGAACTGAATGTTCAAGGGTATTTAACATTTAGGAAGGATAGGCAAAAACGAAAAGGAGGTGGGTAGTGCTGTTAATAAAGGATGAGATCAGTACGTTAATGAGAGAGGATCTTAGATTGAAGGATCAAGATGTAGAATCAGTTTGGGTAGAGCTAAGAAAAAGCAAGGGGCAGCAAACATTGGTAGGAGTTGTTTATAGGCCACCAAACAGTAGTGATAATATAGGGCATGGTATAAATCTAGAAATTAGAGGTTCATGTAACAAGGGTAATACAGTAATCATGGGGGATCTCAATCTACATATAATCTGGGTAAACCTAATTAGCACTAATGCTTTGGAGGATGAATTCCTGAACTGTATATGAGATGCTGTTCTGGAACAGTGTGTTGAGGAACCAACTAGAGAACAAGCTATTTCAGTGGTTTTGAACTGAGAGCTGCTGAGTCTTGTAAGTCTGGTGAGAAGGAGTTTTCGGGTTAATTTCTGTCTAAAGTCTAGTTTTTTTCTTCAATTTAGCAGTTAACTAAAAATTACTCCTTGAGCTAAGAGAAGTTATCTTTTATTCCAGCCTTAAAACAAGGGTTTTCAAGATGTCTGGGAACAGCTGCAGCTAGTTACTTAGGAGCTGGCTTAAACTGATTTTCAGAAGCTTGAATCAGTTGTTTTTCAGAAAATATACAAAACAGGGCTTTCTCAGTGCTGTTTTGTCTGTACTCAGTGCTGCTTTGAGTGCATGGAGTGTAAAGTGGAAGTTTAGTGAGTGAGTTCAGTGAGGGAGGGGCTTCTCTCTTTACCTTTTTTCAGTCCCCTTTGCTGGCTCTTACTTTGGTACAGGGGAGGAAGTTATTCTATTTATTCTAATTGTAATAAATAGTTTTTAAATTTAGGGTATGGCCGATCAGCTCAGCCAAATGGAATATACATCCTGCGGTATGTGGAAAGTCATGGACACAACATGTGGCATAGACGAACACATCTGCAGGAAGTGTCACCAGTTGCAGAAGCTTGAGCTCCAGGTTTCAGAACTCGAGCAGTGGCTGGAGTCACTGTTGTGCATCTGTGAGGCAGACGGCTACGTGGATAGCACGTTTAGGGAGGTGGTCACACCACAGGTTAGGAGCATGCAGGCAGAGAGGGAATGGGTGAATGCCAGGCAGTCTAAAGGAACCAGGCAGGCGGAGCAGGAGTCCCCTGAGTCTATCTTACTTCCTAATTAGTTTTCCATTTGGATACTGGTAAGGGTGATGGTTCCTCAGGGGAGTGCAGGCAGAGCAAAGTCTGTGACACCACGAGTGGCGCAGCTGCACAGGAGGGGAGGAAGAAGAGTGGAAGAGCACTAGTGATAGGGGATTTGATAGTCAGGGGTTCAGACAGGCAATTCTGCGGCAGTAAATGTGACTCCAGGATGGAGTGTTGCCTCCCTGGTGCCAGGGTCAAGGATGTCACGGAGCAGCTGCAGGACATCCTTCTGGGGGAGGGTGAACAGCCAGAGGTCATGTTCCACATTGGTACCAATGACATAGGTATTAAAACGGATGAGGTCCAGAAAGCAGATTTTAGGGAGTTAGGAAGGAAATTAGAAAGCAGGACCTCAAGAACAGTAATCCCAGGATTACTCCCAGTGCCACACGCTACTGAGCACAAAATAGGAGGATTGATCGTTTGAACACATGGCTGGAGAATTGGTGTAGGAGGGAGGGCATCAGATTTCTGAGGAATTGGGACCAGTTTTGGGGTAGGTGGGACCTGTACAAGGTGGACGGGCTACAACTTAACAAGACCAGAGCTAATATTCTCGCAGGGAGATTTGCTAGTGCTGTTGGAGAGGGTTTAAACTAGCTTGTCAGCGGGAGGGGAACCTGAGGGGTAGCTCAAATTGGAAGGAAGTAAAGCTGGTAATAGAAGGTAGAAAAGTAGCAAGCGACATTAGAAGGCAAGCAACACAAAGGTGAGCATCACCTCTGCTTAGAATGCAGAATAATGTCAGGAAGACAAGGTTAAGGGCACTCTACCTGAATGCACACAGCATTCACAACAAGGTAGTTGATTTAGAGGTAAATGGGTGTTATCTAACTGCCATTACGGAAACATTGCTACAGGGTGACCAAGACTGGGAATTGAATATTCAAGGATATTTGACATTTAGGAAGGACAGGCAAAAAGGAAAAGGAAGTGATTTTGCACTGATAATAAGGGATTGGATCAGTACATTAGTAAGGGAGGATCTCAAATTGGAAGGACAAAATGTGGAATCTGTTTTGGTGGAGATAAAAACAGCAAAGGGCATCAAACATTTGTAGGAGTTGTTTATAGGCCACCAAACAGTAGTGGTAGTGTGGTGCATGGTCTTAATCAGGAGATTAGAGAAGCATGTAGCATGGGTAATACAGTAATCATGGGTGAATTCAATCTGCACATAAACTGGGTAAACCTAATGAGCATTACTAATGCTGTGGAGGACGAGTTTCTGGAGTGTGTTAGGGATGGTTTTCTGGAGCGGTATATTGAGGAACCGACTAGAGAACAGGCTATTTTAGATCTAATATTATGTAATGAGAAAGGGTTAATTAATAATCTTATTGTAAAAGAACCTTTAGGGGTGAGTGACCATAATATGATAGAATTTTACATTATGTTTGAAAGTGAGGTAGTTCAATCTGAAGCCAGGGTGTTAAATTTGAACAAAGGAAATTATAAAGGTATGAGGGGCAAATTGGCTGAGTTAGATTGTGAAATACATTAAAAGGCATGACAGTCCATGGGCAAAGGATAGACTTTAAAGAATTATTACATAGTTTATAGTAACTATACATTCCTGCAAGGCACAAAAATCCCAAAAGAAAAGGCAGTCAACTGTGGCTAACAAAGGAAGTTAAGGATTGTATAAGATTAAAAGAAAAGGCCTATAAAGTTGCCAGAACTAGTAGTAAGTCAGAAGATTGGGAGGATTTTAGAATACAGCAAAGGAGGACCAAGAAACTGATAAAGGGAGAATATAATATGAATGCAAACTAGCAAAACACATAAAAACGGACTGTAAAAGCTTTTATAGTAAAAACGAAACATTTGGCTAAGACAAATGTGGGTCCATTACGAGCAGGGTCAGGAGAATTTATAATGGGGAATAGAGAAATGGCAGAGAAGCTAAATGATTACTTTGTGTCTGTCTTCACTGAGGAAGATACAAGAAATCTCCCAGAATTAGAGATCCAAGGAACTAGGAAGAATGAGAAATAGAAAGAAATTAGTATTAGTAAGAAGGTTGTATTGGAGAAATTAATGGGGATGAAGGTTACTAAGTCACCGGGGCCTGATATTCTACATCCCAGAGTGTTGAAAGACGTAGCTATGGAGATAGTGGATGCACTGGTGATCATATTCCAAAATTCTCTGGATTCTGGAATGATTCCTGCAGATTAGAAGGTAGCAAATGTCGTCCCACTATTTAAGAAGGAAGGGAGAGAGAAAACAGGGAACTATAGACTTGTTAGCCTTACATCCATAGTAGGGAAAATGCTTGAATCTATTCTAAAGGATGTGATAAATGGACACTTTGATAATAATGATCTGATTGGGCATAGTCAACATGGATTTATGAATGGGAAATCATGTTTGATGAACCTGTTGGAGTTTTTTGAGGATGTTACTAACAGAATTGATAAAGGGGAATCGGTGGATGTAGTATACTTGGATTTTCAAAAGGCTTTTGATAAAGTCCCCCACAGGAGGTTGGTTAGCAAAATTAAAGCACATGGGATAGGAGGTGATATCTTGGCATGGATTAAGGATTGGTTAACAGGCAGAAAACAGAGTAGGAATAAACGGGTCATTCTCACGTTGGCAGGCTGTGAATAGTGCGGTACCGCAAGGATCAGTGCTTGGGCCCCAGCTGTTCAGAATATATATCAATGATTTGGACGTGGGGACCAAATGTAATATTTCAAAGTTTGCGGATGACACAAAACTAGGTGGGCATGTGTGTTGTGAGGAAGATGCAAAGCAGCTTCAAGGGGATTTAAACAGACTTAGTGAGTGGGCAAGAACATGGCAGATGGAATATAATGTGGAAAAATGTGGGGTTGTCCACTTTGGTAAGAGGAACAGATGTGCAGGGCATTTCTTAAATGTTAAGAGATTAGAAAGTTGAGATGTACCTATGGATCTGGGTGTCCTCGTCAATAAGTCACTGAAAGCTAATATGCAGGTGTAGCAAGCAATTAGGAAGACGAATTGCATGTTAGCCTTTATCGCAAGAGGATTTGAGTACAGGAGTAGTAAGTCTTGCTTCAATTGTGTAGAACCTTGGTTAGACTGCACCTGGAGTACTGTGTGTAGCTTTGGTCCCCTTACCTTAGGAAGGATATTATTGCCATAGAGGGAGTGCAACGAAGGTTCACCAGACTTGTTCCTGGGATGGGGGGACTGTTCTATGAAGAGAGATTGGGGAAACTGGGCCTGTATTCTCTAGAGTTTGGAGGAATGAGAGGTGATCTCATTGAAATCTACAAAATACTTAAAGGGATAGACAGGGTAGATGCAGCTGGTTGGGGAGTCTAGAACCAGGCGACACAATTTCAAAATATGTGGAAAGCCACTTAGGACCAAGATGAGGAGACATTTCTTTACTCAGATGGTTGTGAATCTTTGGAATTCTCTACCCCAGAGGGCTGTGGAAGCACAGTCATTGAGTATGTTTAAAGCAGAGATTGACAGATTTCTAAATACCAATGACACAAAGTGATATGGGGATAGTGTGGGAAAAAGGCATTGACGTGGATGATCAACCATGATCATATTGAATGATGGAGTCGGCTCGATGGGCTGAATGGCCTACACCTGTTCCTATGTTCCTACATCTGGAATTGTGCAATGAGAAAAGGCTAATTATTAATCTCGTTGGAAAGGCACCTCTAGGGAAAAGTGACCATAATATGATAGAATTTTACATTAAATTTGAAAGTGATGTAGTTTAATCTGAAACTAGGTCTTAAATCTAAACAAAGGAAACTACGAAGGTATGAGGGGCAAGTTGGCTGTGGTAGATTGGGAAACTACATTAAAAGGTATGATTATAGACAGGCAATGGCTACCGTTTAAAGAATTAAAAGATGGTTTACAACAAATTTACATTCCTTTGAGTCACAAAAATCCAAAAGGAAAGGTGATCCAACCATGGTTAACAAGAGAATTTAAAGATTGTATTAGATCAAAGGAAGAGGCTTATAAAGTTGCCAAAAAAATAGTAAGCCTGAGGATTAGGAGCATTTTAGAATTCAGCAAAGGAGGACCAAGAAACTGATAAAGAAAGAGAAAATAGAATATGAAAGTAAATTAGTGAGAAATATAAAAACGGACTGTAAAATCTTCTATAGTTCTGTAAAAAGGAAAAGATTAGCAAAGACAAATGTGGGTCCATTACACACAGAGATAGGAGAATTTATAATAGGGAATAAAGAAATGACAGAGAAACTAAACATAAACTTTTGTGTCTGTCTTCACAGAGGAAGATACAATTAAAACTCCCAGAAATACAAAAAAAAGGACTAGCGAGAATGAGGAACTGAAAGAAATTATTATCAGTAAAAAGTAGTACTGGAGAAATTAATGGGACTGAAAGTTGATAAATCCTCTGGACCTGATGATCTACATCCCATCGTGTTGAAAGAGGTGGCTGTAGAGATAGCGGATGCGCTGATGATCATCTTCCAAAATTCTATAGATTCTTCATGGTTCCTGAAGATTGGAAGGTAGCAAACGTAACCCCACTATTTAAGAAAGGAGGAAGAGAGAAAACGAGGAACTACAGACCTGTTAGTCTGACATCAGAAGTAGGGAAAATGTTAGAATCTATTATGAAGGATGTTATAACTGGACACTTAGAAAATAATGGTAGGATTGGGCAGAGTCAACATGGATTTATGAATGGAAAATCATATTTGACAAACCTGCTCGAGTTTTTTGAGGATGTAACTAGCAGGATAGATAAGGGAGAATCAGTGGATGAGGTGGATTTAGATTTTCGGAAGGCTTTCTATAAGGTTCTATAAGAGGTTATTAAACAAAGTTAGAACACATGGGATTGAATATACTGGCATGAATTGAGAATTGGTTAACGGACAGAAAACAGAGTAGGAATAAACGGATCATTCTCAAGTTGGCAGGCTGTGACTAGTTGGTACCACAAGGATCAGTGCTTGGGCCCCAGCTATTAACAATTTATATCAATGATTTGGATGTGGGGACCAAATGTAATAATTCCAAGTTTGCTGCTGACACAAAACTAGGTGGGGGAATGTGAGTTATGAGAAGGATGCAAAGAGGCTTCAAGGGGATTTGTACAGGCTAAGTGAATGGGCAAGAACATGGCAGATGGATTATAATGTGGAAAAATGTGAAGTTATCCACATTAGTAGGAAAAACAGAAATGCTGAGTATTCCTTAAATGGTGAGAGATTGGAAGTGTTGATGTCCAGAGGGACCTGGGTGTCCTTGTCCATAAGTCACTGAAAGCTAACATGCTGGTGCAGCAAGCAATTAGGAAGGCAAATGGTATGTTGGCCTTTATTGCAAGAGGATTTGAGTACAGGAGTAAAGAAGTCTTGCTGCAATTGTATAGATCCTTGGTGAGACTGCAACTGAAGTACTGCAAGTGGAGAATATTCCATCACACTCCTGACTTGTGTCTTGTACATGGTGGACGGGCATTGGGGAGTCAGGAAGTGAGTTACTTGCCACAGATTTCACAGCCTCTGACTGCTCTTGTAGCCACAGCATTTATGTGGCTAGTCTAGTTCACTTGCTGGTCAATGCTGACCCCCAGGATGTTGATAGTGGAGGATTCAGCGATGGTAATGCCATTGAACGTCCGGAGGATATGGTTAGATTCTCACTTGTTTGAGATGGTCATTGCCTGGCACTTGTGTGGTGTGAATGTTACTTGCTACTTATCAGCCCAAGCCTGGATGATATTCTCCACTTGCCTGGATGGGTGCAGCGCCAACAACACTCAAGATCATGCTGCAAATGGACACGGTCTGTTTCAGTATCTGAGGAGTCGTGAATGGTGCAGAGCATTGTGCAATCGTCAGTGAACATCCCTACCTCTGACCTTGTGATGGAGGGAAGGTCATTGATGAAGCAGCTGAAGATGATTGGGCCTCAGACACTATCCTGAGGAACTCTTACAGTGATGTCCTGGGACTGAGATGATCGACTTCCAACAACCACAACCACCTTCCCTTGTGCTAGGTATGACTCCAACCATCAGAGAGTTTCCCCTGATTCCCATTGACTTCAGTTTTGCCTGCGCTCCTTGATGCCATACTTGGTCAAATGCTGCCTTGATGTCAAGGGCAGTCACTCTCCCCTCATCTCTGGAGTTCAGCTCTTTTGTCCATGTTTGGACAAAGACTTTAATGCGGAACCCAAACTGAGTGTCAGTGAGCAGGTTATTGCTGAGCAAGTGCCGCTTGATAGCACAGTCGATGACCCCTTCCATCACTTTGCTGACGATCGGGAGTAGACTGATAGGGCGGTAATTGGTCGGGTCAGATTTGTCCTGCTTTTTGTGCACTGGACATATCTGGGCAATTTTCCACATTGCTGGGTAGATGCCAGTATTGTAGCTGTACTGCAATAGCTTGACTAGGCGCGTGGCTAGTTCTGGAGCACAAGTCTTCAGTATTGTTGCCAGAATGTTGTTCGGGCCCATAGCCTTTGCAGTATCCAGTGTCTTCAGCCATTTCTTGATATCACGTGGACTGAATCAGATTTGCTGAAGACTGGCATCTCTGATGCAGGGACCTCAGAAGGAGGCCAAGATGAATCATCCATTCGGCACTTCTGGCTGAGGGTGGATGTAAATTCTTCAGCCTTGTCTTTTGCACTGATGTGCTGGGCTCCCTTATTGTTGAGGATGGAGATGTTCATAAAGCCTCCTCCTACTGTCAGTAGTTTAATTGTCCACCACCATTCACAACTGGATGTGGCAGGACTGTAGAACCTGGATCTGATCTGTTGGTATGGGATCTCTTAGCCCTGTCTATTGCATGCTGCTTCCGCCATTTGGGCATGCAAGTAGTCCTGTATTGTAGGTCGCGGTAATTGGCCGGGTCAACCACATTGCTGTGGGTCTGGAGTTACATGTAGGCCAGACCAGGTAAGGACAGCAGATTTCCTTCCCTAAAGGACATTAGTGAATCAGATGGGTTTTTACAACAATCGACAATGGTTTCGTGATTACCACTAGACTAGATTTTTAATTCCAGATTTATTAATTAAATTCAAATTCCACCATCCGCCGTGGCAGGTTCGAACCTATGTCCCCAGAGCATTAGCCTGGGGCTCTGGGTTACTAATCTAGTGACATTACCACTACGCCACCAGCTCCCAGTTGTCTTATGAGGAGAGATTGAGGAGACTGACCCTATATTCTCTAGCGTTTCGAAGAATGAGAGGTGATCTCATTAAAGCATACAGAATTCTTACAGGGCTCAACAAAGTTGATACAGGAAGACTATTTTCCCTGGCTGGGGGGTCTAGAACCAGGGAATACAGTCTCAGTATAAGAGGTAGGCCATTTAGGACTGCGATGAGGAGGAATTTCCTCACTTAGAAGGTGGTGAATCTTTGGAATTCTCTACCCCAGAGGGCTGTGGGGGCTCAGTCACTGAATGTATGTTCAAGACAGATTTCAGTATGTTTCTAGTTATTAAAGATTTCAATGGATCTAGGGATAGTGTGGGCAAATGGCATTGAGGTAGAAGATCAGCCATGGTCTAGTTGAATGGCGGAACAGGCTCAAGGGGCTGAATGGCCTACTCCTGCTCCTATTTCCTATGTTCCTATACCATCTGCCTAGATAGGCACAGTCTTTATTTATTTTATTTTATTTATTTATTTAGAGATATAGCACTGAAACAGGCCCTTCGGCCCACAGAGTCTGTGCCGACCAACAACCACCCATTTATACTAACCCTACAGTAATCCCATATTCCCTATCACCTACCTACACTAGGGGCAATTTACAACGGCCAATTTACCTATCACCTGCAAGTCTTTGGCTGTGGGAGGAAACCAGAGCACCCAGCGAAAACCCACACGGTCACAGGGAGAACTTGCAAACTCCGCACAGGCAATACCCAGAATTGAACCCGGGTCCCTGGAGCTGTGAGGCTGCGGTGCTAACCACTGCGCCACTGTGCCGCCCTGTGGTACTCATTCTTTGACATGTGCAGGTACCTGCTTCTTCGGCAGTACACTTGATGCTGATGTTGCCTTCCTGCCCCTCATTTCTCTCCTCTGCCCTCCTCATGCTCAAGGATTTGCATCTGCTCCTGAGGATGTTGATCCTCATTGCTACTCATCCCTATCTCTGAGTACCTAAATCCCAAGTCACATTGTTGCCTTGTTTCTGGTCAGCTGCACTCACAACGCTTACACTACCCCTTTCTTCTGGCCCCATGATTCCTGGAGGGTCATGAAACCCTCAACTGAACAAGCGCCCACTGACCACTTGCTCTAGTAACTCTGCTCAACCCGATGCCAATGGATGAGTGCCCTTCTCAGCCGTGCACCCTTTTATGAGCCCCCCCTCCTCAGAGAATGGCACAGCCATGACTGGTTCCCCCTGCATTGCCGCCTCCTTCTACTTGGACTGTTCCAGATGCATTGTGGATCCTGTGCCTTCCCGTAAAACTTGCAGATTAGTCTTTAACGAGCTGACAACAAGCTTATTAACAGGCTTAATTGGTCATTGCTCAGAATTAGGCAGGTTGCCGGGTCCCACTTCCCCCTCGTCACAAAATGGCGTCTGGAAGCCGGCACAAAGGCTGGCATTCAGGAAATTATGGGCCCACCTGCCTCCGTTTCCGTCCCCATTTGGCCACCAAAATCCTGCCCTTAGTCGCTATTTGTGTATCTGTATCCGTAGATCCCATTGCTCCTTTACCTCATTTTGGCTTTTATTTTCCAAGTCATATGTAGCTTCTTATTCCTCCTACCACAATTCCCCTCCCGCCTCACATTATCTATATTGAAGGCCATTTGCCAACTATATGGCTATTCCACAAGTTTTTCATGTCGTCTTGTACTTTGTTGCAGTCCTGCTCAGTATGAACTATACCTCCCAATTTGGCATCATCTGCAAATTTTGCAATTGTACTTCCTGAATTAAACTAATACATAGCATCATAGTTTAAAATTCTCATTATTATGCTCTTTTGCTCAATGTAGCAAGTCAATTCTGTCTATTTTCAGCTCAGGGGGCCAGCTATCTTTAAGTAAAAAGGACTCTGTAACTAATGAGATACTCATTGCACAATCTCCAATTTTAAATCATCCCTTTCCAGGACTTCTAAACTATGAATTTCCTTGCAGGTGAGTTCCCACATGGGTTTTCCCACTCACCCAGTGTAACTTTGACCAAACAGTTGCAAGAATCTGGGGAAAAGGGGCATTTTTCCAGGATTTCTGCGGCTCTTCAGCAAATTTAACCCAAACGAGCAGGAGAACCCTGTAGAATTCACCCCTAGCCTCTTTTCTCCCACACTGATTTCTTCCTGAGGCTTTTAAGAACCAGACTCGTCAGCAACTCTTGCCTGCTGATTTACTCAGTTTTCTATTTTACCCTTTTCAGCCTTGATGCTCTATTGGCCTTGTTTTCGCAATAATAGGAAAATGAGAGTGGACTATATTAACTGCTGTTTAAGATGTTTAGAATTTGTAATGCAACGTTGAGTTTGATGTTTTTATATATTAGACAGCATTCATTGTAGATAGAAAAATATATATTATTTAGTAATTTAAAAAGGGATGAATCAATATTCATACACTGTAGCTCAGGAAGTGCATGTATAATTAAATAGAGAACAATGGAAAAGTCGGGATGATCAGAAGGCAGCAATCTCATTGAGAGATTTAAATAATGTCATAAGATGCCGAAGTGAAGCTCGAATGATTCAGCACTGCTATTTCAACCCTGAGATTAGATTAATGCTTTGAAATTACTCCAGAGGTACCAGTCTTTTTACAGTGTTTGTTTCTAAGTGGAAGTGTGTGTTGCAATGGGCTAGATACTGACCTTACATCACTGGGACCTGGTTTGAATTTAGCCCAGACTATCTGCTGGCTGTAAAGGTGCTGCACGAAATGAGTTTGGTCAATTTGAAAAAAAGGCAATAGTTGCTCATGACCTTAAATCCACGGCCTGTAACTGCCATGATGTGATAATTACAGTAGGATTAAGGTGATTGTTTTAACAAATTTGTAAATGATTTGTGTGTTAATATGTAGTAATTTGGTGGGTGTTAAAAAAGCAAAAATGATTTTTGCTCATAGAACCCATAGAAAAATTACTCAAAATTCCTTTCGGAACTCAGCTGAACTAATGGAAATCAATCCACACTGTGGTATTAACAGGTCTTCTTTGGCTTATTAAGAGATGATTAAGCACTCATTAAAAACACATGCAAATTTGCTCATGCTTGTCATCCAAGAAACATTGCATTTAGGATACAGACTATAAAGGCAGCATTAAGGCAGTAGAGAAGTTGGCATAGGCTCAGCATGGAGCAATGTTGGATTTAAGCCCCACTTCAGGGACTTCAGCACATTATCTCGGCTGACACTTCATTGACGTACTGAACAAGTGCTGCACAGTCGTAGCAGCTGTCTTTCAGATGGAATGTTAAACTGAGACTCTATTTGACCTCTCAGATGGACGTACAAGATCCCATGGCACAGGAGGGGCCTCAGTTTAACATCTTGTCTAAAAGATAGCACCCCCCAAACTATGCAGCACTCCCTCAGTGCTATACTGCAGTGCCAGTCTAGATTATGTATTAAAATCTCTTGAGTGGGAGTTGAATCCATGATCTTCTGAATCAGAGACAAGAATACGGTCACTGTGCCAAGGCTGCACTATGATTTGTTGCTGCTGTTCCACAAAGTGACCAGAGCAGATCTCCACATTGTTGCCAGTTCTTAAAACTAAAATTAGAAATCCACAAGCCATATTTTACTTCTTAGATCATGCAACCTATGAACTATTTTAAAGGACGGTTTTCTGTTTTGATGCTTCTGATCCAGGGCTGCACCCATCGGGTGTGCATATTGGGAAATTACATATACATATCCCATGATATTCCATCCATTAGAATTAACGGATGGGAAATCACAGGCTAGGTTTCCCAATATACTTTCTGATGGGAACACTTCCACTTCCACGTTCTGCAAAATCGAGTCTCCCCTTATCTGATGCTTTTACTGTTTGACCAGCATATATACCCACACAGATGGACCAGCATATATACCCACACAGATCTATGATGATATGTCAGATGCTGCTCTGAGAAATATTTGCATGACGCTTATGACCAGTTTAACTAACTACCTCAGACTGGATTGGAGGTAACTACGTAATCACATTTTACTTTTCTGTTTCTTAGAGTAAATGACTCTTTATCTTTTGCAATTCCAGTATCTTCTTATTCCTTTCCATGCCAGTCCTTCAATGCTGGTTCATACATAAATATGTCGATGCACCCAGTCAGCATGGTGGATTTTTCTAGCCTGGATGGGACTATAAAGCAATGTTCAATCACATCTTGCTTAACGTGTTAACTACTTACTTGAACGGGGGGTCGGTTAGCTCATTTGGCTAGAGTGTCATGCAGAAAGATGCCAACTCATGTGTTTAATCCCCATACTGGCTGTGGTAGTTCATGGAGGCCTGCCTCCTTGCCTTACCCCAAGCTTGAGGAGTGGCGACCCTCAAGCTATACATCACCAACTGTCTCTCTCTAATGGAGAGAGATGTCTACAGTCCTCTGGGACAATGGCTAGAACAACAACAACTTACTTGAACACATTTTGCCTCTGTAAATACATTGTCAGTTTGTCTTTTTCTACTCTGGACATTTGGACCAATGCACTAAAATGTGATGTTGTTCAGACAGTCTGTTGCATGTAACACCACAAATCGAAAGAATGTACAATAATGCCAAAATTAATTGTACCTGCCCTCCCTGCATAATTGAATAAATTGATACTTTTATTGTGTGAGGTGTTTACATATACAAGCAATAACAGACAAGTAAAGATTGTCTGGTCCCACATAACTGCGCTACCTTGTGCATCACAATATATACACTCCCACCCCACCAGAAACCATGTAATCTCTAGGGACAGTCAAAAACAGGCCAAATTTGGGGGTAAAAGATCTAGGAAATTTCTCTTTGATCCAGCTAGGCCATCAAAAATAGTCTGGGAGATCTCTCTGGCCCTGAATTCCCAAAAGTACCTACCATTTATATAAGGTGATGTCTGCCCCAATCAGAGACAGCTGCAGCTCTCACTTGAAGGAATTCAGCTTACCGCATGAGAGGGCAGTCTGTTCCAGAGGCCAACTATTCTCTTGGAGAAGAGCCACCTTTTGCCATCTAAACTAAATTGGACCTTATACAACTTGAAATTGTGACTCCTGATCCTCTATAATTTATTTAATTGGAACAAACTTTCAACTGGAAAACTATCTATTCCCATCATTATCTTATAAACCTCTAAGTTTAAGCTTCTCTAAAGTACTGAGTCCCAACCCTTTCAGCTTATTTTGATAACTAAGATGCTTTATATTGGTAATTCGTAAGGCCCTATCAAGTTCACAGCCGTGGAAAAATCCAACATGGATTGTGAAATCTTGGGTCCTCCATGAAATCTCAGGTCCTTCGTGAAATTGGCCATTTTGTGAACTTTGTGCGTTTCATTCATTGACAAAAGGCTCACCTCGCTGATTGGTAGATGAGGGATGGCTTCCAGTGCAGTTTCCAATGAGTATTAGCAGACAAGTGTGAATGTGCAGAATGTGCAAATCAAAAATGTCCACAACCATTACTGTAGCATGTCGACTGAAAGAATTTGGAAGCCAAATTCTGCATGCTGATGGTGGAATATTGTGTTGTACAAACTGCAATGTTCTGTTGGATCGCACACGACAGGCAATGTTTCATCACCACTTAGAGGCCGAACACCATCACAGCAGCAAGAGAGCATTCAACACCCGACTGCTGCAAAATGAACACGCAAAAAAACAAGCAACGATTTCATCTATTTGTAAGAAGTTGACAGAGAGCTCAGAAAATTGTCAGTTGGTTACATTGGAACTTGTGAATGCTTTTGCAAGCACCAACATACCATTGAAAAAACTTGATCAGCAAAGGTGCAGGTATTCATTCATCGGGCTGGATTTTGTGCTCGTCTGGAAAGCGGGATTCATGGCGGGGCAGGGGTGGAGGCGGGGGATGGCCGAAAAGGGAAGCAGAATGGACTGACACGAAACCCAACGCCAGGGTTTCCAGTTCTGATCTTCCCTGGGGCGGGATAGGCCGATGATGACCTCCCCATACAGAGGCCAATTGATGCCCTTAAGTGGCCGATGAGCATCTAATTAAGGGCCTCTTCCTGCTGCTTCCAGGATCCTACCTGTGGCGAGGGGGCCTCCACCGTATGGGCAGGATGCCTTATAAAGCGAGAGGTAGGTTTAAGGAGTTGCTTAAAGGAGGAAAGAGAGGTGGAGAGGTTTAGGGAGCAAATTCCAGAGCTGAGGGCCCAGGCAGCTGAAGACACAACCACCAATGCTGGAGCAATTAAAATCGGAATTGCTCAAGAGGCCATAATTGATGGAGCGCAGAGATCGTGGGGGGTTGTGGGGCTGGAGTAGATTACAGAGATAGGAAGGGGAGAGGCAATGGAGGGATTTGAAAACAAGAATGAAAATTTTAAAATCAAAGTGTTGCTTGACTGAGCGCTGATTTAGGTCAATGAGCATAGAGTTAATCGGTGAACAGGACTTGATGCGAGTAAGGACATAGGCAGCAGAGTATTGGATGACCTCAAGTTTAGGGGAGGGTAGAATGTAGGAGGCCAGCCAGGTGTATGTTCGAATAATCAAATCTACAGGTAACAAAAGCATGGATGAGGGTTTTGGTAGCAGATGAGCTGAGGCAGGGGCGAAGTCGGATGTTTGATACTAGCATCCTGTTTGTCCTGGGAACCTGCTTATCTTGACTGTTTCATATTGGGATCTTGTTTGTCCAGCGTGTTTGATGTTGGGATCTAGTTTATTCCTGATATTTGATGATGGAATCCTGTTTGTGCCGAATGTTTCATATTGGGATCATGTGTGCCCGGTGGTTTGATATTGGGCTGGAACTTGCTGGGTTTTTGATGGTGAACTGTCAGCTTTCACTGTCATTACCCCACTTCCCCCAGAATCTGACCGCAACTTCACGATTTAACTCAAGTTCAGATTAACATCTGAGGTTCTGGTTTGTCATTCACTGCTGTGCCACTGCAGGCTGCAATGTGGACCCTTCCCCTGAGCTGGCAATCAGTGAAATCAATTGATCTGGTGAGAACGTTATCTTGTCTGCTCTCATTTTGTTGATAGAAACCCCATAAAAGGTTAAGCCTTGTTCAATGGGGTGTAACTGGGTTTTTAACGGTGATCGGTGTAGTAACTACTGTTCAACTGCTGATCTGGTCCTGGAAAAATAATTTTATATTTGTGGAATGTTGTTAAATGGCTCCATTAAGATTAATTACTAGATTTAAAAAAAAAAATAATTTATGTTAAAGGGTTTTTCATGCTATTTCAGCTTCTACATCAGGGTTGTCCAACCTTTTCAGGCAGAGGGCCGCATTACGATTTTAGCTCGGCCTAGGGGGCCGGTGAGCAAATTTCAAAAGATAAAGGCACTAAAAATTTATCTTACTAATAAAAACAACAACAAATGTGCATTTTTGTGAAGAAGCTTTAAATGAGAAGACTAATTTATTCACTTACTTTCTCGTCACTATATTGAAAACTGATTTAGTGACATACCTGACATTGTTTCTACTTGCATAAGTAGTCAGTCTCTGCCTGCACACTTAGGACCATAGAACCGTAGAAAAATTGCTGCACAGAGGAGGCCATTCAGCCTGTCATGTAGCGATGCAGAGTGTTCTGGATAGATGTCCAACTTTCAGGAGAGGCCTTGATCTCTCTCCCCCCTCTCCCCACACTCTGTGTGTGTGTGTCTCATTCGCTCTTCCCTCCCCCCACCCCTCCAGGACTAGGGGACACAGTTTGAATGTTTTGTGCAAAAGCTGCAGGGGAAATATGAGGAAGCAGGTGGTAATGACCTGAAACTCGCTGCCCATAAGGGTGGTGGAAGTGGAGATGATCAATGACTTCAAGAGGAAGTTGAATTGCCACCTGAGAGAAATAGACTTGCACGGCTACATGGATCGAGCCAGGGAGTGGGACTAACTGCATAGCTCCGTGGAGAGTCGGCATGGGCGCGATGGACAGAATGGCCTCCTTCTGTGCAGTAATTAAATGACTCCTTGACTTTCTCTTGCCCCCTCTCCCCTCTGTCTCTCTGTCTTCCTCTCCCCACTCTCTCTGTCTCCCTCGGCCACCACTCTCTTTCTCCCTCTCCCCCCATTTGTCTTCCTCTCCCTCTCTATCTGTCTCCTTGCCCCCTCTCTCTGTCCCTCTCCACACCGGTCTCTGTATCTCTCCCACCTCTCTCTCCACCCCCCGTATCTCCAGTATTCCCCACTGCCTGCTCAGTGTTCCACGCTCAGTGTTCCACTTTCTCTGTCCTCCCATCTTTCTGTCCCCCACTTGCTCTCTCTGTTCCCCCCGCTCTCTATGTCTCTACCCCCTCTCTCTCTCCACCTTTCTCTCTTTCTCTCCCCCTTGCTCTTGCTCGCTTTCTCTCTCTCTGTCCCCCCTCTCTGTTTCTCTGCCCCTCCTCTCTCTCTCTGTCCCCCCTCTCTCTCCCTATCCCTCCTCTCTCTCTGTCCTTCCTCTTTCTTTCTCTGTTCCCCTTTCTCTTGCTCTCTCTCTGTTCCTCCTTCTGTTCACCCCTCTTTCTCCCTCTCTCCCCCTCTTTATCTCTCTTTATCTGCTGAGCGGAATGCTCAGCAGATGGTTGGTCAGTTCTTTAAAAAAATATGGCACTGTCAGTTTCAAAGCTGATAGGTGCTGACATTGGGAACAGCCATTTTCCAACAGACTCGGAGTTTTGAGGCGGGGTTTTTTAAAAAAAGGTCAGAACCTGCCAGCAGAACCCGCCAGAAAACCCCACATCTGTTGGGAAACGGCTGTTCCCAATGTCAGCAGCTTTCAGCTTTGAAACTGGCAGCTCAATGTTTTTAAAAAGGCCACTCTGTAAGAAGAAGACAATGGGAAATCTCCCATCTCCAGTCACAGCAAGCATGAGAAATGGCCCCGGGAACACTTTGCACTTGCGGGCCGGATGGAAATGTTTGGCCGGCTGGATCCTGGCCAGCGGGCTGTATGGTGGACAACCATGTTTCACATTAACTCCATGTGTATGTCCCTTCTACTGGCAAGGTAGGGATCCTGAAGAACCAAGATAGCATGGAGTGGGCTTCCTCATCAGAAGCTCTTTGCTCAGCATGATAGAGCCACCTTCAAATGGCTTAGAACGCATACTGTCCATCTGACTGCTCACTGCCTCTGGTCCAGTACACCTACTCAGCATCTGTGCTCCAACACTCTGCTCCCCACCTGAAATTAAAGACCAGTTCTATGAGGAACTCCATAATATCATTAGTAGCATTCCCAATACCAAACTTTTGTTCCTGCTGGGGGACTTTAACGCCAGGGTTGGGGCAGAGCATGACTCATGGCCCTCCTGCTGCCTTGGGCGCTATGGCATTGGAAGGATGAAAGAGAATGGACAGAGACTGCTGAAGTTGTGTACCTATCACAACCTCTGCATCACCAACTCGTTCTTTCATACTAAACCCTGTCACTAGGTTTCATGGAGGCACCCAAGATCATGTCGTTGGCACCAGCTGGACCTCATCGTCACAAGGCGAGCCTTTATAAACAGTGTCCAAATCACACACAGCTTCCATAGTGCGGACTGCGACACCGACCACTCCCCGGTGTGCAGCAAAGTTAAGACTCAAACCAAAGAAGCCACATCACTCCAAGCAGAAGGGCCGCCCGCGCATCAACACTAACAGAATTTCCTATCCACAGCTGTTACATAAGCTTCTAAATTCACTTGAAAAAGTCCTTCAAAACACTCCTACAGGGGATGCAGAGACCAAGTGGGCCCACATCAGAGACACCATCTATGGCTCAGCAATGACCACCTTTGGCAAACGTGAGAAGCAGAATGCAGACTGGTTTCACTCTCACTTTGAAGAGCTGGAACCTGCCATAGCCGCTAAGCGCACTGCACTGCTGTACTACAAGAAAGCCCCCAGCGAGTTAACATCCGTTGCACTTAAAGTAGCCAGATGCACTGGACAAAGAACAGCCAGGCACTGTGCAGATGACTACTGGCAACACCTATACACTGGTGGCCTCTGAAACCGGAACCATCAGAGGAATGTATGATGGCATCAAGAGCGCTTTTGGGCCAACCATCTGGAAGATCGCCCCCCTCAAGTCGAAATCAGGGGGCATGATCACTGACCAATGCAAGCAAATGGACCGCTGGGTGGAGCACTAACTAGAACTGTACTCCAGGGAAAATGTTGTCACTGATTCCGCCCTCAATGCAGCCCAGTCTCTGCCAGTCATGGATGAGCTGGACGAACAGCCAACAAAATCGGAACTCAGTGATGCCATTGATTCTCGAGCCAGTGGCAAAGCCCCTGGGAAGGATGGCATTACCCCTGAAATAATCAAGAGTGCAAACCCTGCTATACTCTCAGCACTCCATGAACAGCTTTGTCTGTGCTGGGATGAGGGAGCAGTACCACAGGACATGCGCAATGCCAATATCATCACCTTCTATAAGAACAAGGGTGACCGTGGTGACTGCAACAACTACTGTGGAATCTCCCTGCTCAGCATAGTGGGGAAAGTCTTCGCTCGAGTCGTTTTAAACAGACTCCAGAAGCTGGCTGAGCGTGTCTACCCTGTGGCACAGGGCGCCTTTCGAGCAGAGAGATCCACCATTGACATGCTGTTCTCCCTTCACCAGCAACAGGAGAAATGCCACGAACAACAGATGCCCCTCGACATTGCTTTCATAGATCTCACCAAAGCCTTTGACCTCATCAGCAGACGTGGTCTCTTCAGATTACTAGCAAACATTGGATGTCCACCAAAGCTGCTAAGTATCATCACCTCCATCTATGACAATATGAAAGACACAATTCAGCATAGCGGTGCCTCATTCAGACCCCTTTCCTATCCTGAATGGCATGAAACAGGGCTGTATTCTCGCATCTACACTGTTTGGGATCTTCTTCTCCCTGCTGCTCTCACATGCGTTCAAGTCATCAGAAGAAGGAATTTTCCTCCACACAAGATCAGATGGCAGGTTGTTCAAACTTGCCTGTCTTAGAGCTAAGACCAAAGTACTACGGAAGGTCCTCATCAGGGAACTCCTCTTTGCTGACGATGCTAACATCCCACACAGAAGAGTGTCTGCAGAGACTCATCGACAGGATTGCGGCTGCCTGCAACGAATTTGGCCGAACCATGACCCTCAAGAAAACGAGCATCATGGGACAGGACGTCAGAAACGCTCCATCCATCAATATCAGCGACCACGCTCTGGAAGTGGTTCAGCAGTTCACCTACCTAGGCTCAACTATCACCAGTAACCTGTCTCTCAATGCAGAAATCAACAAGCGCATGGGAAAGGCGTCTGCTGCTATGTCCAGACTGGCCAAGAGGGTGTGGGAAAATGGCGCACTGACACGGAACACAAAGTCTGAGTGTTTCAGGCCTGTGTCCTCAGTACCTTGCTCTACGGCAGCGAGGCCTGGACAACGTATGTCAGCCAAGAGTGACGTCTCAACTCATTCCATCTTTGCTGCCTTCGGAGAATCCTTGGCATCAGGTGGCAGGACCATATCTCCAACGCAGACGTCCTCGAGGCGGCCAACATCCCCAGCATATACACCCTACTGAGCCAGCGGTGCTTGAGATGGCTCGGCCATGTGAGCTGCATGGAAGATGGCAGAATCCCCAAGGACACATTGTACAGCGAGCTCGTCACTGGTATCAGACCCACCGGCCATCCATGTCTCCACTTTAAAGACATCTGCAAATGCGACATGAAGCTCTGTGACATTGACCACAAGTCGGGGGAGTCAGTGATCACCAGAGCTGGCGGGCAGCCATAAAGGCTGGGCTAAAGAGTGGCAAGTTGAAGAGAATTAGCAGTCGGCAGGAAAAAAGACAGAAGCGCAAGGAGAGAGCCAACTGTGTAACAGCCCTGACAACCAATTTTATCTGCAGCGCCTGTGGAAGAGTCTATCACTCTAGAATTGGCCTATATAGCCACTCCAGGTGCTGCTCCACAAACCACTGACCACCTCTAGGCACTTACCCATTGTCTCTCGAGATAAGGAAGCCAAAGAAGAAGAAGATGTCCCAATCTTTATTTCACTCTGTGTAAAATTTTAAAAAGGGATTTGATTATTAGTGCTTTTCAGTTCCTTGTTGGCTGTCTATGAGAATTCTTTGATGTGATTGGCTGCTTGCACAGCTTGATAACCTCACCACAACTCAATGTTGCAAATCCCCATTAAACAACATTACAATCAATTGCATAGCGAGAGTTAAAGTTCTCATCACAGAAATCACTATATCTCTCAGTTAGTCTTTCTTAAAGGTCAGCAGCGAGCACCCTTGCTTTACCACTGACTGCAAAATCCAGGCCAATGGGATCCTGTCTGTTCCTTGTGTTTGATTTTGGGATTATGTTTCTGTCAGGCTTTTGATACTGTGTTCTGATGAAAGGTCATTGACCTGAAACATTAACTCTGTTTTACTCTCCACAGATGCTGCCTGACCTGCTGAGTGTTTCCAACATTTTCTGTTTTTAGTTTGATACTTGAATCCTGTTTGTCTCCATTGTTTGACATTGGAATCTTGTGTGTCCCAGATGGTTGATATTGGGATCCAATTTTTCCCAAGTGTTTGATATTGGGATCCCATTCTTCCCAGGTGTTTGATACTTAGATCATGTTTGTCTCCATTGTTTGACATTGGAATCTTGTGTATCCTTGTTGTTTGATATTTGGATCAAATTTTTCCCAAGAATTTGATATTAGGCCATTCTTCCCAGGCATTTGATACTTGGATCATGTTCGTTTCTGTTGTTTGATATTGGAATACTTTCTGTCCCGGGTGTTTAATATTGTGATCCTCTCCGTCCCTGGTGTTTGATATTGGGATCTTGTTTCTCCTGAGTGTTGGATATTGGGATCCAGTTTGTCCTGGCTGTTTGGTACAGGGTTTCTGATTGTTCCAGATATTTGATATTGGGATCTTGTTTTTGCTTGGTGTTTGATATTGGGTTCTCTTTGTCACAGTTATTTGATATGCTCTTTGGTGTTAATCCCATAAATTAGATATCAGGATACTTTGTGCCAAATATTGAATATTGGGATCCTGTTTGTCCTTGGTATTTAATATTGGGAACCTATTTGTCCTGAGTGATTGACATTGGGTGCTCTTTGTCATGAGTGTGTGATATTGGGATCCTGTCTGTCCTTGGTGTTTGATATTGGAACAAAAGCAAAAGACTGCAGGAACTGAAAATCTGAAATTAAAACATAAAATGCTGGAAATACTCAGCAGGTCAGGCAGCACTTGTGATGAGAGGAACCGAGTGTTTTTCTCTCCACAGACGCTGCCTGACCTGCTGAGTATTTCCAGCATGTATTGTTTTGGTATTGGGATCTTTTTTGTTATAGCACTTTGATAATAGAATCCTGTTTGTGCTGGGTGTCTGATATTGGGATCATCTTTGACATGATTATTTGATACAGGCACCCTCTTTGTGCAGGGTATTTGAGATTACAATACAATTTTCCCCAGCAATTTCATATTGGTTTCTTGTGTGTCCCAGGTGTTTGATATTACGATTCAGTCTGTTCTGGGTGTTTCGTAATGGGACTGCTGATATTTGATATTGGGATCCTGCTTGTGCCTGGGTGTTTGATATTGGGATAGTCTTTGTCCTGGGTGATCGATATTGGGATCCTGTTTGTTTTGGGTGTTTGCCATTGGGATCCTGTTTGTTTAGGATCTTTGGTAATGGAATCCTGTTTACTTTGATGTTTGATATTGGGATCCTGTTTGTTTTGGGTGTTTGATATTGGGATCCTGTTTGCTTTGATGTTTGATATTGGGATCCTGTTTGTCTTGGGTGTTTGATATTGGCATCCTGTTTGTTTTGGATATTTGATATTGGGATCCTGTTTGTTTTGGGTGTTTGATATTGGGATCCTGTTTGTTTTGGATATTTGATATTGGGATCTTGTTTGCTTTGGATGTTTGTTATTGGGATCCTGTTTGTTTTGAGTGTTTGATATTGGGATCCTGTTTGTTTTGGGGGTATAATATTGGCATCCTGTTTGCTTTGGGTGTTTGATATTGGTATCCTGTTTGCTTTTGATGTATAATATTGGGATGCTGTTTGTTTTGGGTGTTTGATATTGGGATCCTGTTTGTTTTGGGTGTTTGATATTGGGATCCTGTTTGCTTTTGATGTTTAATATTGGGATCCTGTTTGTATTGGGTGTTTGATGTTGGGATCCTGTTTGTTTTGGGTGTTTGATATTGGGATCCTGTTTGTTTTGGGTGTTTGAAATTGGGATCCTGTTTGCTTTGGGTGTTTGATATTGGGATCCTGTTTGCTTTTGATGTTTAATATTGGGATCCTGTTTGTCTTGGGTGTTTGATGTTGGGATCCTGTTTGCTTTGGGTGTTTGATATTGGCATCCTGTTTGCTTTGGATGTTTGATATTGGGATCCTGTTTGCTTTTGATGTTTAATATTGGGATCCTGTTTGTTTTGGGTGTTTGATATTGGCATCCTATTTGCTTTGGATGTTTAATATTGGGTTCCTGTTTGTTTTGGGTGTTTGATATTGGGATCCTGTTTGTCTTGGGTGTTTGATGTTGGGATCCTGTTTGCTTTGGATGTTTGATATTGGGATCCTGTTTGTTTTGGGTGTTTGATGCTGGGATCCTGTTTGTTTTGGGTGTTTGATATTGGGATCCTGTTTTATTTGGTGGTTGATATTGGGATTCTGTTTGTTTTGGGTGTTTGATATTGGGATCCTGTTTGCTTTGGATGTTTGATATTGGGATCCTGTTTGTCTTGGGTGTTTGATATTGGGATCCTGTTGGTATTGGGTGTTTGATATTGGGATCCAGTTTGTTTTGGGTGTTTGATGTTGTGATCCTGTTTGTTTTGGGTGTTTGATATTGGCATCCTGTTTGCTTTGGATGTTTGATATTGGGATCCAGTTTGTTTTGGGTGTCTGATATCGGGATCCTGTTTGTTTTGGGTGTTTGATGTTGGGATCCTGTTTGTTTTGGATGTTTGATATTGGGATCCTGTTTGCTTTGGATGTTTGATATTGGGATCCTGTTTGTTTTGGGTGTTTGATGTTGGGATCCTGTTTTTTTAAGGTGTTTGATGTTGGGATCCTGTTTGTTTTGGGTGTTTGAAATTGGGATCCTGTTTGCTTTGGATGTTTGATATTGGGATCCTGTTTGTCTTGGGTGTTTGATGTTGGGATCCTGTTTGCTTTGGATGTTTGATATTGGGATCCTGTTTGCTTTTGATGTTTAATATTGGGATACTGTTTGTTTTGGGTGTTTGACATTGGGATCCTGTTTGTCTTGGGTGTTTGATGTTGGGATCCTGTTTGTTTTGGGTGTTTGATATTGGCATCCTGTTTGCTTTTGATGTTTAATATTGGGTTCCTGTTTGTTTTGGATGTTTGATATTGGGATCCTGTTTGCTTTGGATGTTTGATATTGGGATCCTGTTTGTTTTGGGTGTTTGATGTTGGGATCCTGTTTTTTTAAGGTGTTTGATGTTGGGATCCTGTTTGTTTTGGGTGTTTGAAATTGGGATCCTGTTTGCTTTGGATGTTTGATATTGGGATCCTGTTTGCTTTTGATGTTTAATATTGGGATCCTGTTTGTTTTGGGTGTTTGATATTGGGATCCTGTTTGTCTTGGGTGTTTGATGTTGGGATCCTGTTTGTTTTGGGTGTTTGATATTGGCATCCTGTTTGCTTTGGATGTTTAATATTGGGTTCCTGTTTGTTTTGGGTGTTTGATGTTGGGATCCTGTTTGTCTTGGGTGTTTGATGTTGGGATCCTGTTTGCTTTGGATGTTTGATATTGGGATCCTGTTTGTTTTGGGTGTATGATGCTGGGATCCTGTTTGTTTTGGGTGTTTGATATTGGGATCCTGTTTTTTTTGGTGGTTGATGTTGGGATTCTGTTTGTTTTGGGTGTTTGATATTGGGATCCTGATTTTTTTGGGTGTTTGATGTTGGGATTCTGTTTGTTTTGGGTGTTTGATATTGGGATCCTGTTTGCTTTTGATGTTTGATATTGGGATCCTGTTTGTTTTGGGTGTTTGATATTGGGATCCTGTTTGCTTTGGATGTTTGATATTGGGATCCTGTTTGTCTTGGGTGTTTGATGTTGGGATCCTGTTTGTTTTGGGTGTTTGATATTGGGATCCTGTTTGCTTTTGATGTTTAATACTGGGATCCTGTTTGTCTTCGGTGTTTGATGTTGTGATCCTGTTTGTTTTGGGTGTTTGATATTGGCATCCTGTTTGCTTTGGATGTTTGATATTGGGATCCAGTTTGTTTTGGGTGTCTGATATCGGGATCCTGTTTGTTTTGGGTGTTTGATGTTGGGATCCTGTTTGTTTTGGATGTTTGATATTGGGATCCTGTTTGCTTTGGATGTTTGATATTGGGATCCTGTTTGTTTTGGGTGTTTGATGTTGGGATCCTGTTTTTTTAAGGTGTTTGATGTTGGGATCCTGTTTGTTTTGGGTGTTTGAAATTGGGATCCTGTTTGCTTTGGATGTTTGATATTGGGATCCTGTTTGTCTTGGGTGTTTGATGTTGGGATCCTGTTTGCTTTGGGTGTTTGATATTGGCATCCTGTTTGCTTTGGATGTTTGATATTGGGATCCTGTTTGCTTTTGATGTTTAATATTGGGATACTGTTTGTTTTGGGTGTTTGATATTGGGATCCTGTTTGTCTTGGGTGTTTGATGTTGGGATCCTGTTTGTTTTGGGTGTTTGATATTGGCATCCTGTTTGCTTTTGATGTTTAATATTGGGTTCCTGTTTGTTTTGGGTGTTTGATATTGGGATCCTGTTTGTTTTGGGTGTTTGATGTTGGGATCCTGTTTGCTTTGGATGTTTGATATTGGGATCCTGTTTGTTTTGGGTGTTTGATGTTTGGATCCTGTTTGTTTTGGGTGTTTGATATTGGGATCCTGTTTTTTTTGGTGGTTGATGTTGGGATTCTGTTTGTTTTGGGTGTTTGATATTGGGATCCTGATTTTTTTGGGTGTTTGATGTTTGGATCCTGTTTGTTTTGGGTGTTTGATATTGGGATCCTGTTTTTTTTGGTGGTTGATGTTGGGATTCTGTTTGTTTTGGGTGTTTGATATTGGGATCCTGATTTTTTTGGGTGTTTGATGCTGGGATTCTGTTTGTTTTGGGTGTTTGATATTGGGATCATGTTTGCTTTTGATGTTTAATATTGGGATTCTGTTTGTTTTGGGGTTTGATATTGGGATCCTGTTTGCTTTTGATGTTTGATATTGGGATCATGTTTGTTTTGGGTGTTTGATATTGGGATCCTGTTTGCTTTGGATGTTTGATATTGGGATCCTGTTTGTCTTGGGTGTTTGATGTTGGGATCCTGTTTGTTTTGGGTGTTTGATATTGGGATCCTGTTTGCTTTTGATGTTTAATATTGGGATCCTGTTTGTCTTGGGTGTTTGATGATGTGATCCTGTTTGTTTTGGGTGTTTGATATTGGCATCCTGTTTGCTTTGGATGTTTGATATTGGGATCCAGTTTGTTTTGGGTGTTTGATATTGGGATCCTGTTTGTTTTGGGTGTTTGATATTGGGATCCTGTTTGCTTTGGATGTTTGATATTGGGATCCTGTTTGTTTTGGGTGTTTGATATTGGCATCCTGTTTGCTTTGGATGTTTGATATTGGGATCCTGTTTGCTTTTGATGTTTAATATTGGGATACTGTTTGTTTTGGGTGTTTGATATTGGGATCCTGTTTGTCTTGGGTGGTTGATGTTGGGATCCTGTTTGTTTTGGGTGTTTGATATTGGGATCCAGTTTGTTTTGGGTGTTTGATATTGGGATCCTGTTTGTTTTGGGTGTTTGATATTGGGATCCTGTTTGCTTTGGATGTTTGATATTGGGATCCTGTTTGCTTTGGATGTTTGATATTGGGATCCTGTTTGTTTTGGGTGTTTGATATTGGCATCCTGTTTGCTTTGGATGTTTGATATTGGGATCCTGTTTGCTTTTGATGTTTAATATTGGGATACTGTTTGTTTTGGGTGTTTGATATTGGGATCCTGTTTGTCTTGGGTGGTTGATGTTGGGATCCTGTTTGTTTTGGGTGTTTGATATTGGGATCCTGTTTGTTTTGGGTGTTTGATGTTGGGATCCTGTTTGTTTTGGGTGTTTGATATTGGGATCCTGTTTTTTTTGGTGGTTGATGTTGGGATTCTGTTTGTTTTGGGTGTTTGATATTGGGATCCTGATTTTTTTGGGTGTTTGATGTTGGGATTCTGTTTGTTTTGGGTGTTTGATATTGGGATCCTGTTTGCTTTTGATGTTTAATATTGGGATTCTGTTTGTTTTGGGGTTTGATATTGGGATCCTGTTTGCTTTTGATGTTTGATATTGGGATCCTGTTTGTTTTGGGTGTTTGATATTGGGATCCTGTTTGCTTTGGATGTTTGATATTGGGATCCTGTTTGTCTTGGGTGTTTGATGTTGGGATCCTGTTTGCTTTTGATGTTTAATATTGGGATCCTGTTTGTCTTGGGTGTTTGATATTGGCATCCTGTTTGCTTTGGATGTTTGATATTGGGATCCTGTTTGCTTTTGATGTTTAATATTGGGATACTGTTTGTTTTGGGTGTTTTATATTGGGATCCTGTTTGTCTTGGGTGTTTGATGTTGGGATCCTGTTTGTTTTGGGTGTTTGATATTGGCATCCTGTTTGCTTTTGATGTTTAATATTGGGTTCCTGTTTGTTTTGGGTGTTTGATATTGGGATCCTTTTTTTTTGGTGGTTAATGTTGGGATTCTGTTTGTTTTGGGTGTTTGATATTGGGATCCTGATTTTTTTGGGTGTTTGATGTTGGGATTCTGTTTGTTATGGGTGTTTGATATTGGGATCCGGTTTGCTTTTGATGTTTAATATTGGGATTCTGTTTGTTTTGGGTGTTTGATATTGGGATCCTGTTTGCTTTGGATGTTTGATATTGGGATCCTGTTTGTCTTGGGTGTTTGATGTTGGGATCCTGTTTGTTTTGGGTGTTTGATATTGGGATCCTGTTTGTTTTGGGTGTCCGATATTGGCATCCTGTTTGCTTTGGATGTTTGATATTGGGATCCAGTTTGTTTTGGGTGTTTGATATTGGGATCCTGTTTGTTTTGAGTGTTTGATATTGGGATCCTGTTTGTTTTGGATGTTTGATATTGGGATCCTGTTTGTTTTGGGTGTTTGATATTGGGATTCTGTTTGTTTTAGGTGTTTGATATTGGGATCCTGTTTGTCTTGGGTGTATGATATTGGGATCCTGTTTGTTTTGGGTGTTTGATATTGGGATCCTGTTTGCTTTTGAAGTTTAATATTGGGATCCTGTTTGTCTTGGGTGTTTGATATTGGGATCCTGTTTGTCCTCGGTGTTTGATATTGGGATCCTGTTTGCTTTGGATGTTTGATATTGGGATCCTGTTTGTTTTGGGTGTATGATATTGGGATCCTGTTTGTTTTGGGTGTTTGATATTGGGATCCTGTTTGCTTTTGAAGTTTAATATTGGGATCCTGTTTGTCTTGGGTGTTTGATATTGGGATCCTGTTTGTCCTCGGTGTTTGATATTGGGATCCTGTTTGCTTTTGATGTTTGATATTGGGATCCTGTTTGTTTTGGGTGTTTGATATTGGGATCCTGTTTGTCTTGGGTGTATGATATTGGGATCCTGTTTGTTTTGGGTGTTTGATATTGGGATCCTGTTTGCTTTTGAAGTTTAATATTGGGATCCTGTTTGTCTTGGGTGTTTGATATTGGGATCCTGTTTGTCCTCGGTGTTTGATATTGGGATCCTGTTTGCTTTGGATGTTTGATATTGGGATCCTGTTTGTTTTGGGTGTTTGATATTGGGATCCTGTTTGTCTTGGGTGTATGATATTGGGATCCTGTTTGTTTTGGGTGTTTGATATTGGGATCCTGTTTGTCCTCGGTGTTTGATATTGGGATCCTGTTTGCTTTGGATGTTTGATATTGGGATCCTGTTTGTTTTGGGTGTTTGATATTGGGATCCTGTTTGTTTTAGGTGTATGATATTGGGATCCTGTTCATTTTGGGTGTTTGATATTGGGATCCTGTTTGCTTTTGATGTTTAATATTGGGATCCTGTTTGTCTTGGGTGTATGATATTGGGATACTGTTTGCTTTTGATGTTTAATATTGGGATCCTGTTTGTCTTGGGTGTTTGATGTTGGGATCCTGTTTGCTTTTGATGTTTGATATTGGGATCCTGTTTGTTTTGGGTGTTTGCTATTGGGATCCTGTTTGTTTTGGGTGTTTGATATTGGGATCCTGTTTGTTTTGGTTGTTTGATATTGGGATCCTGTTTGCTTTTGAAGTTTAATATTGGGATCCTGTTTGTCTTGGGTGTTTGATATTGGGATCCTGTTTGCTTTGGATGTTTGATATTGGGATCCTGTTTGTCTTGGGTGTTTGATATTGGGATCCTGTTGGTATTGGGTGTTTGATATTGGGATCCTGTTTGTTTTGGGTGTTTGATGTTGTGATCCTGTTTGTTTTGGGTGTTCGATATTGGCATCCTGTTTGCTTTGGATGTTTGATATTGGGATCCAGTTTGTTTTGGGTGTCTGATATCGGGATCCTGTTTGTTTTGGGTGTTTGATGTTGGGATCCTGTTTGTTTTGGATGTTTGATATTGGGATCCTGTTTGCTTTGGATGTTTGATATTGGGATCCTGTTTGTTTTGGGTGTTTGATGTTGGGATCCTGTTTTTTTAAGGTGTTTGATGTTGGGATCCTGTTTGTTTTGGGTGTTTGAAATTGGGATCCTGTTTGCTTTGGATGTTTGATATTGGGATCCTGTTTGTCTTGGGTGTTTGATGTTGGGATCCTGTTTGCTTTGGATGTTTGATATTGGGATCCTGTTTGCTTTTGATGTTTAATATTGGGATACTGTTTGTTTTGGGTGTTTGACATTGGGATCCTGTTTGTCTTGGGTGTTTGATGTTGGGATCCTGTTTGTTTTGGGTGTTTGATATTGGCATCCTGTTTGCTTTTGATGTTTAATATTGGGTTCCTGTTTGTTTTGGATGTTTGATATTGGGATCCTGTTTGCTTTGGATGTTTGATATTGGGATCCTGTTTGTTTTGGGTGTTTGATGTTGGGATCCTGTTTTTTTAAGGTGTTTGATGTTGGGATCCTGTTTGTTTTGTGTGTTTGAAATTGGGATCCTGTTTGCTTTTGATGTTTAATATTGGGATCCTGTTTGTTTTGGGTGTTTGATATTGGGATCCTGTTTGTCTTGGGTGTTTGATGTTGGGATCCTGTTTGTTTTGGGTGTTTGATATTGGCATCCTGTTTGCTTTGGATGTTTAATATTGGGTTCCTGTTTGTTTTGGGTGTTTGATGTTGGGATCCTGTTTGTCTTGGGTGTTTGATGTTGGGATCCTGTTTGCTTTGGATGTTTGATATTGGGATCCTGTTTGTTTTGGGTGTATGATGCTGGGATCCTGTTTGTTTTGGGTGTTTGATATTGGGTTCCTGTTTTTTTTGGTGGTTGATGTTGGGATTCTGTTTGTTTTGGGTGTTTGATATTGGGATCCTGTTTGCTTTGGATGTTTGATATTGGGATCCTGTTTGTCTTGGGTGTTTGATATTGGGATCCTGTTTGCTTTTGATGTTTGATATTGGGATCCTGTTTGTTTTGGGTGTTTGATATTGGGATCCTGTTTGTTTTGGGTGTTTGATATTGGGATCCTGTTTGCTTTTGATGTTTGATATTGGGATCCTGTTTGTTTTGGGTGTTTGATATTGGGATCCTGTTTGCTTTGGATGTTTGATATTGGGATCCTGTTTGTCTTGGGTGTTTGATGTTGGGATCCTGTTTGTTTTGGGTGTTTGATATTGGGATCCTGTTTGCTTTTGATGTTTAATATTGGGATCCTGTTTGTCTTCGGTGTTTGATGTTGTGATCCTGTTTGTTTTGGGTGTTTGATATTGGCATCCTGTTTGCTTTGGATGTTTGATATTGGGATCCAGTTTGTTTTGGGTGTCTGATATCGGGATCCTGTTTGTTTTGGGTGTTTGATGTTGGGATCCTGTTTGTTTTGGATGTTTGATATTGGGATCCTGTTTGCTTTGGATGTTTGATATTGGGATCCTGTTTGTTTTGGGTGTTTGATGTTGGGATCCTGTTTTTTTAAGGTGTTTGATGTTGGGATCCTGTTTGTTTTGGGTGTTTGAAATTGGGATCCTGTTTGCTTTGGATGTTTGATATTGGGATCCTGTTTGTCTTGGGTGTTTGATGTTGGGATCCTGTTTGCTTTGGGTGTTTGATATTGGCATCCTGTTTGCTTTGGATGTTTGATATTGGGATCCTGTTTGCTTTTGATGTTTAATATTGGGATACTGTTTGTTTTGGGTGTTTGATATTGGGATCCTGTTTGTCTTGGGTGTTTGATGTTGGGATCCTGTTTGTTTTGGGTGTTTGATATTGGCATCCTGTTTGCTTTTGATGTTTAATATTGGGTTCCTGTTTGTTTTGGGTGTTTGATATTGGGATCCTGTTTGTTTTGGGTGTTTGATGTTGGGATCCTGTTTGCTTTGGATGTTTGATATTGGGATCCTGTTTGTTTTGGGTGTTTGATGTTTGGATCCTGTTTGTTTTGGGTGTTTGATATTGGGATCCTGTTTTTTTTGGTGGTTGATGTTGGGATTCTGTTTGTTTTGGGTGTTTGATATTGGGATCCTGATTTTTTTGGGTGTTTGATGTTTGGATCCTGTTTGTTTTGGGTGTTTGATATTGGGATCCTGTTTTTTTTGGTGGTTGATGTTGGGATTCTGTTTGTTTTGGGTGTTTGATATTGGGATCCTGATTTTTTTGGGTGTTTGATGTTGGGATTCTGTTTGTTTTGGGTGTTTGATATTGGGATCATGTTTGCTTTTGATGTTTAATATTGGGATTCTGTTTGTTTTGGGGTTTGATATTGGGATCCTGTTTGCTTTTGATGTTTGATATTGGGATCATGTTTGTTTTGGGTGTTTGATATTGGGATCCTGTTTGCTTTGGATGTTTGATATTGGGATCCTGTTTGTCTTGGGTGTTTGATGTTGGGATCCTGTTTGTTTTGGGTGTTTGATATTGGGATCCTGTTTGCTTTTGATGTTTAATATTGGGATCCTGTTTGTCTTGGGTGTTTGATGATGTGATTCTGTTTGTTTTGGGTGTTTGATATTGGCATCCTGTTTGCTTTGGATGTTTGATATTGGGATCCAGTTTGTTTTGGGTGTTTGATATTGGGATCCTGTTTGTTTTGGGTGTTTGATGTTGGCATCCTGTTTGCTTTGGATGTTTGATATTGGGATCCAGTTTGTTTTGGGTGTCTGATATCGGGATCCTGTTTGTTTTGGGTGTTTGATGTTGGGATCCTGTTTGTTTTGGATGTTTGATATTGGGATCCTGTTTGCTTTGGATGTTTGATATTGGGATCCTGTTTGTTTTGGGTGTTTGATGTTGGGATCCTGTTTTTTTAAGGTGTTTGATGTTGGGATCCTGTTTGTTTTGGGTGTTTGAAATTGGGATCCTGTTTGCTTTGGATGTTTGATATTGGGATCCTGTTTGTCTTGGGTGTTTGATGTTGGGATCCTGTTTGCTTTGGGTGTTTAATATTGGGATCCTGTTTGTCTTGGGTGTTTGATGATGTGATCCTGTTTGTTTTGGGTGTTTGATATGGGCATCCTGTTTGCTTTGGATGTTTGATATTGGGATCCAGTTTGTTTTGGGTGTTTGATATTGGGATCCTGTTTGTTTTGGGTGTTTGATGTTGGGATCCTGTTTGTTTTGGATGTTTGATATTGGGATCCTGTTTGCTTTGGATGTTTGATATTGGGATCCTGTTTGTTTTGGGTGTTTGATATTGGCTTCCTGTTTGCTTTGGATGTTTGATATTGGGATCCTGTTTGCTTTTGATGTTTAATATTGGGATACTGTTTGTTTTGGGTGTTTGATATTGGGATCCTGTTTGTCTTGGGTGGTTGATGTTGGGATCCTGTTTGTTTTGGGTGTTTGATATTGGGATCCTGTTTGTTTTGGGTGTTTGATGTTGGGATCCTGTTTGTTTTGGGTGTTTGATATTGGGATCCTGTTTTTTTTGGTGGTTGATGTTGGGATTCTGTTTGTTTTGGGTGTTTGATATTGGGATCCTGATTTTTTTGGGTGTTTGATGTTGGGATTCTGTTTGTTTTGGGTGTTTGATATTGGGATCCTGTTTGCTTTTGATGTTTAATATTGGGATTCTGTTTGTTTTGGGGTTTGATATTGGGATCCTGTTTGCTTTTGATGTTTGATATTGGGATCCTGTTTGTTTTGGGTGTTTGATATTGGGATCCTGTTTGCTTTGGATGTTTGATATTGGGATCCTGTTTGTCTTGGGTGTTTGATATTGGGATCCTGTTTGCTTTTGATGTTTAATATTGGGATCCTGTTTGTCTTCGGTGTTTGATGTTGTGATCCTGTTTGTTTTGGGTGTTTGATATTGGCATCCTGTTTGCTTTGGATGTTTGATATTGGGATCCAGTTTGTTTTGGGTGTCTGATATCGGGATCCTGTTTGTTTTGGGTGTTTGATGTTGGGATCCTGTTTGTTTTGGATGTTTGATATTGGGATCCTGTTTGCTTTGGATGTTTGATATTGGGATCCTGTTTGTTTTGGGTGTTTGATGTTGGGATCCTGTTTTTTTAAGGTGTTTGATGTTGGGATCCTGTTTGTTTTGGGTGTTTGAAATTGGGATCCTGTTTGCTTTGGATGTTTGATATTGGGATCCTGTTTGTCTTGGGTGTTTGATGTTGGGATCCTGTTTGCTTTGGGTGTTTGATATTGGCATCCTGTTTGCTTTGGATGTTTGATATTGGGATCCTGTTTGCTTTTGATGTTTAATATTGGGATACTGTTTGTTTTGGGTGTTTGATATTGGGATCCTGTTTGTCTTGGGTGTTTGATGTTGGGATCCTGTTTGTTTTGGGTGTTTGATATTGGCATCCTGTTTGCTTTTGATGTTTAATATTGGGTTCCTGTTTGTTTTGGGTGTTTGATATTGGGATCCTGTTTGTTTTGGGTGTTTGATGTTGGGATCCTGTTTGCTTTGGATGTTTGATATTGGGATCCTGTTTGTTTTGGGTGTTTGATGTTTGGATCCTGTTTGTTTTGGGTGTTTGATATTGGGATCCTGTTTTTTTTGGTGGTTGATGTTGGGATTCTGTTTGTTTTGGGTGTTTGATATTGGGATCCTGATTTTTTTGGGTGTTTGATGTTTGGATCCTGTTTGTTTTGGGTGTTTGATATTGGGATCCTGTTTTTTTTGGTGGTTGATGTTGGGATTCTGTTTGTTTTGGGTGTTTGATATTGGGATCCTGATTTTTTTGGGTGTTTGATGTTGGGATTCTGTTTGTTTTGGGTGTTTGATATTGGGATCATGTTTGCTTTTGATGTTTAATATTGGGATTCTGTTTGTTTTGGGGTTTGATATTGGGATCCTGTTTGCTTTTGATGTTTGATATTGGGATCATGTTTGTTTTGGGTGTTTGATATTGGGATCCTGTTTGCTTTGGATGTTTGATATTGGGATCCTGTTTGTCTTGGGTGTTTGATGTTGGGATCCTGTTTGTTTTGGGTGTTTGATATTGGGATCCTGTTTGCTTTTGATGTTTAATATTGGGATCCTGTTTGTCTTGGGTGTTTGATGATGTGATTCTGTTTGTTTTGGGTGTTTGATATTGGGATCCAGTTTGTTTTGGGTGTTTGATATTGGGATCCTGTTTGTTTTGGGTGTTTGATGTTGGCATCCTGTTTGCTTTGGATGTTTGATATTGGGATCCAGTTTGTTTTGGGTGTCTGATATCGGGATCCTGTTTGTTTTGGGTGTTTGATGTTGGGATCCTGTTTGTTTTGGATGTTTGATATTGGGATCCTGTTTGCTTTGGATGTTTGATATTGGGATCCTGTTTGTTTTGGGTGTTTGATGTTGGGATCCTGTTTTTTTAAGGTGTTTGATGTTGGGATCCTGTTTGTTTTGGGTGTTTGAAATTGGGATCCTGTTTGCTTTGGATGTTTGATATTGGGATCCTGTTTGTCTTGGGTGTTTGATGTTGGGATCCTGTTTGCTTTGGGTGTTTAATATTGGGATCCTGTTTGTCTTGGGTGTTTGATGATGTGATCCTGTTTGTTTTGGGTGTTTGATATGGGCATCCTGTTTGCTTTGGATGTTTGATATTGGGATCCAGTTTGTTTTGGGTGTTTGATATTGGGATCCTGTTTGTTTTGGGTGTTTGATGTTGGGATCCTGTTTGTTTTGGATGTTTGATATTGGGATCCTGTTTGCTTTGGATGTTTGATATTGGGATCCTGTTTGTTTTGGGTGTTTGATATTGGCTTCCTGTTTGCTTTGGATGTTTGATATTGGGATCCTGTTTGCTTTTGATGTTTAATATTGGGATACTGTTTGTTTTGGGTGTTTGATATTGGGATCCTGTTTGTCTTGGGTGGTTGATGTTGGGATCCTGTTTGTTTTGGGTGTTTGATATTGGGATCCTGTTTGTTTTGGGTGTTTGATGTTGGGATCCTGTTTGTTTTGGGTGTTTGATATTGGGATCCTGTTTTTTTTGGTGGTTGATGTTGGGATTCTGTTTGTTTTGGGTGTTTGATATTGGGATCCTGATTTTTTTGGGTGTTTGATGTTGGGATTCTGTTTGTTTTGGGTGTTTGATATTGGGATCCTGTTTGCTTTTGATGTTTAATATTGGGATTCTGTTTGTTTTGGGGTTTGATATTGGGATCCTGTTTGCTTTTGATGTTTGATATTGGGATCCTGTTTGTTTTGGGTGTTTGATATTGGGATCCTGTTTGCTTTGGATGTTTGATATTGGGATCCTGTTTGTCTTGGGTGTTTGATGTTGGGATCCTGTTTGTTTTGGGTGTTTGATATTGGGATCCTGTTTGTTTTGATGTTTAATATTGGGATCCTGTTTGTCTTGGGTGTTTGATATTGGCATCCTGTTTGCTTTGGATGTTTGATATTGGGATCCAGTTTGTTTTGGGTGTTTGATATTGGGATCCTGTTTGTTTTGGGTGTTTGATGTTGGGATCCTGTTTGTTTTGGATGTTTGATATTGGGATCCTGTTTGCTTTGGATGTTTGATATTGGGATCCTGTTTGTTTTGGGTGTTTGATATTGGCATCCTGTTTGCTTTGGATGTTTGATATTGGGATCCTGTTTGCTTTTGATGTTTAATATTGGGATACTGTTTGTTTTGGGTGTTTGATATTGGGATCCTGTTTGTCTTGGGTGTTTGATGTTGGGATCCTGTTTGTTTTGGGTGTTTGATATTGGCATCCTGTTTGCTTTTGATGTTTAATATTGGGTTCCTGTTTGTTTTGGGTGTTTGATATTGGGATCCTTTTTTTTTGGTGGTTAATGTTGGGATTCTGTTTGTTTTGGGTGTTTGATATTGGGATCCTGATTTTTTTGGGTGTTTGATGTTGGGATTCTGTTTGTTATGGGTGTTTGATATTGGGATCCGGTTTGCTTTTGATGTTTAATATTGGGATTCTGTTTGTTTTGGGTGTTTGATATTGGGATCCTGTTTGCTTTGGATGTTTGATATTGGGATCCTGTTTGTCTTGGGTGTTTGATGTTGGGATCCTGTTTGTTTTGGGTGTCCGATATTGGCATCCTGTTTGCTTTGGATGTTTGATATTGGGATCCAGTTTGTTTTGGGTGTTTGATATTGGGATCCTGTTTGTTTTGAGTGTTTGATGTTGGGATCCTGTTTGTTTTGGATGTTTGATATTGGGATCCTGTTTGTTTTGGATGTTTGATATTGGGATCCTGTTTGTTTTGGGTGTTTGATATTGGGATTCTGTTTGTTTTAGGTGTTTGATATTGGGATCCTGTTTGTCTTGGGTGTATGATATTGGGATCCTGTTTGTTTTGGGTGTTTGATATTGGGATCCTGTTTGCTTTTGAAGTTTAATATTGGGATCCTGTTTGTCTTGGGTGTTTGATATTGGGATCCTGTTTGTCCTCGGTGTTTGATATTGGGATCCTGTTTGCTTTGGTTGTTTGATATTGGGATCCTGTTTGTTTTGGATGTTTGATATTGGGATCCTGTTTGTTTTGGGTGTTTGATATTGGGATCCTGTTTGTTTTAGGTGTATGATATTGGGATCCTGTTCATTTTGGGTGTTTGATATTGGGATCCTGTTTGCTTTTGATGTTTAATATTGGGATCCTGTTTGTCTTGGGTGTATGATATTGGGATACTGTTTGCTTTTGATGTTTAATATTGGGATCCTGTTTGTCTTGGGTGTTTGATGTTGGGATCCTGTTTGCTTTTGATGTTTGATATTGGGACCCTGTTTGTCTTTTGATGTTTAATATTGGGATCCTGTTTGTTTTGGGTGTTTGATGTTGGGATCCTGTTTGTCTTGGGTGTTTGATGTTGTGATCCTGTTTGTTTTGGGTGTTTGATATTGGCATCCTGTTTGTTTTGGATGTTTGATATTGGGATCCTGTTTGTTTTGGGTGTTTGATATTGGGATCCTGTTTGCTTTGGATGTTTGATATTGGGATCCAGTTTGTTTTGGGTGTTTGATGTTGGGATCCTGTTTGTTTTGGGTGTTTGATGTTGGGATCCTGGTTTTTTTGGGTGTTTGATGTTGGGATTCTGTTTGTTTTGGGTGCTTGATATTGGGATTCTGTATGTTTTGGGTGTTTGATATTGTGATCCTGTTTGCTTTTGATGTATAATATTGGGATCCTGTTTGTTTTGGGTGTTTGATATTGGGATCCTGTTTACTTTTGAAGTTTAATATTGGGATCCTGTTTGTCTTGGGTGTTTGATATTGGGATGCTGTTTGTTTTGGGTGTTTGATATTGGGATCCTGTTTGGTTTGGGTATTTGATGTTGGGATCCTGTTTGCTTTGGATGTTTGATATTGGGATCCTGTTTGTCCTCGGTGTTTGATATTGGGATCCTGTTTGCTATGGATGTTTGATATTCGGATCCTGTTTGTTTTGGATGTATGATATTGGGATCCTGTTTGTTTTGAGTGTTTGATGTTGGGATCCTGTTTGTTTTGGATGTTTGATATTGGGATCCTGTTTGCTTTGGATGTTTGATATTGGGATCCTGTTTGTTTTGGGTGTTTGATGTTGGGATCTTGTTTGTTTTGGGGGTTTGATGTTGGGATCCTGTTTTTTAAGGTGTTTGATGTTGGGATTCTGTTTGTTTTGGGTGTTTGATATTGGGATTCTGTTTGTTTTGGGTGTTTGATATTGGGATCCTGTTTGCTTTTGATGTTTAATATTGGGATCCTGTTTGTTTTGGGTGTTTGATATTGGGATCCTGTTTGTTTTCGGTGTTTGATATTGTGATCCTGTTTGCTTTGGTTGTTTGATATTGGGATCCTGTTTGTTTTGGATGTTTGATATTGGGATCCTGTTTGTTTTGGGTGTTTGATATTGGGATTCTGTTTGTTTTAGGTGTTTGATATTGGGATCCTGTATGTCTTGGGTGTATGATATTGGGATCCTGTTTGCTTTTGATGTTTAATATTGGGATCCTGTTTGTCTTGGGTGTTTGATGTTGGGATCCTGTTTGCTTTTGATGTTTAATATTGGGATCCTGTTTGTCTTGGGTGTTTGATGTTGGGAACCTGTTTGTTTTGGGTGGTTGATATTGGCATCCTGTTTGTTTTGGATGTTTGATATTGGGATCCTGTTTGTTTTGGATGTTTGATATTGGGCTCCTGATTGCTTTGGATGTTTGATATTGGGATCCTGTTGGTTTTGGGTGTTTGATGATGGGATCCTGTTTGTTTTGGGTGTTTGATGTTGGGATCCTGTTTGTTTGGGTTGTTTGATATTGGGATCCTGTTTGTCCTCGGTGTTTGATATTGGGATCCTGTTTGCTTTGGATGTTTGATATTGGGATCCTGTTTGTTTTGGATGTTTGATATTGGGATCCTGTTTGTTTTGGGTGTTTGCTATTGGGATCCTGTTTGTTTTGGGTGTTTGATATTGGGATCCTGTTTGTTTTGGTTGTTTGATATTGGGATCCTGTTTGCTTTTGAAGTTTAATATTGGGATCCTGTTTGTCTTGGGTGTTTGATATTGGGATGCTGTTTGTTTTGGGTGTTTGATATTGGGATCCTGTTTGGTTTGGGTATTTGATGTTGGGATCCTGTTTGCTTTGGATGTTTGATATTGGGATCCTGTTTGTCCTCGGTGTTTGATATTGGGATTCTGTTTGTCTTGGGTGTTTGATATTGGGATGCTGTTTGTTTTGGGTGTTTGATATTGGGATCCTGTTTGGTTTGGGTATTTGATATTGGGATCCTGTTTGTTTTGGTTGTTTGATATTGGGATCCTGTTTGATTTTGAAGTTTAATATTGGGATCCTGTTTGTCTTGGGTGTTTGATATTGGGATTCTGTTTGTTTTGGGTGTTTGCTATTGGGATCCTGTTTGGTTTGGGTATTTGATGTTGGGATCCTGTTTGCTTTGGATGTTTGATATTGGGATCCTGTTTGTCCTCGGTGTTTGATATTGGGATCCTGTTTGCTATGGATGTTTGATATTGGGATCCTGTTTGTTTTGGATGTATGATATTGGGATCCTGTTTGTTTTGGGTGTTTGATGTTGGGATCCTGTTTGCTTTTGATGTTTGATATTGGGATCCTGTTTGTTTTGGGTGTTTGATATTGGGATCCTGTTTGCTTTGGATGTTTGATATTGGGATCCTGTTTGTCTTGGGTGTTTGATGTTGGGATCCTGTTTGTTTTGGGTGTTTGATATTGGGATCCTGTTTGCTTTTGATGTTTAATATTGGGATCCTGTTTGTCTTGGGTGTTTGATATTGGCATCCTGTTTGCTTTGGATGTTTAATATTGGGATCCTGTTTGTTTTGGGTGTTTGATATTGGCATCCTGTTTGCTTTTGATGTTTAATATTGGGTTCCTGTTTGTTTTGGGTGTTTGATATTGGGATCCTTTTTTTTTGGTGGTTGATGTTGGGATTCTGTTTGTTTTGGGTGTTTGATATTGGGATCCTGATTTTTTTGGGTGTTTGATGTTGGGATTCTGTTTGTTATGGGTGTTTGATATTGGGATCCTGTTTGCTTTTGATGTTTAATATTGGGATTCTGTTTGTTTTGGGTGTTTGATATTGGGATCCTGTTTGCTTTTGATGTTTAATATTGGGATCCTGTTTGTCTTGGGTGTTTGATGTTGGGATCCTGTTTGTTTTGGGTGTTTGATATTGGGATCCTGTTTGTTTTGGGTGTCCGATATTGGCATCCTGTTTGCTTTGGATGTTTGATATTGGGATCCAGTTTGTTTTGGGTGTTTGATATTGGGATCCTGTTTGTTTTGAGTGTTTGATGTTGGGATCCTGTTTGTTTTGGATGTTTGATATTGGGATCCTGTTTGTTTTGGATGTTTGATATTGGGATCCTGTTTGTTTTGGGTGTTTGATATTGGGATTCTGTTTGTTTTAGCTGTTTGATATTGGGATCCTGTTTGTCTTGGGTGTATGATATTGGGATCCTGTTTGTTTTGGGTGTTTGATATTGGGATCCTGTTTGCTTTTGATATTTAATATTGGGATCCTGTTTGTTTTGGGTGTTTGATATTGGGATCCTGTTTGTTTTGGGTGTTTGATATTGGGATCCTGTTTGCTTTTGAAGTTTAATATTGGGATCCTGTTTGTCTTGGGTGTTTGATATTGGGATCCTGTTTGTCCTCGGTGTTTGATATTGGGATCCTGTTTGTTTTGGGTGTTTGAAATTGGGATCCTGTTTGTTTTAGGTGTATGATATTGGGATCCTGTTCATTTTGGGTGTTTGATATTGGGATCCTGTTTGCTTTTGATGTTTAATATTGGGATCCTGTTTGTCTTGGGTGTTTGATGTTGGGATCCTGTTTGCTTTTGATGTTTGATATTGGGACCCTGTTTGTCTTTTGATGTTTAATATTGGGATCCTGTTTGTTTTGGGTGTTTGATGTTGGGATCCTGTTTGTCTTGGGTGTTTGATGTTGTGATCCTGTTTGTTTTGGGTGTTTGATATTGGCATCCTGTTTGTTTTGGATGTTTGATATTGGGATCCTGTTTGTTTTGGGTGTTTGATATTGGGATCCTGTTTGCTTTGGATGTTTGATATTGGGATCCGGTTTGTTTTGGGTGTTTGATGTTGGGATCCTGTTTGTTTTGGGTGTTTGATGTTGGGAACCTGGTTTTTTTGGGTGTTTGATGTTGGGATTCTGTTTGTTTTGGGTGCTTGATATTGGGATTCTGTATGTTTTGGGTGTTTGATATTGGGATCCTGTTTGCTTTTGATGTATAATATTGGGATCCTGTTTGTTTTGGGTGTTTGATATTGGGATCCTGTTTGCTTTTGAAGTTTAATATTTGGATCCTGTTTGTCTTGGGTGTTTGATATTGGGATCCTGTTCATTTTGGGTGTTTGATATTGGGATCCTGTTTGCTTTTGATGTTTAATATTGGGATCCTGTTTGTCTTGGGTGTTTGATGTTGGGATCCTGTTTGCTTTTGATGTTTGATATTGGGACCCTGTTTGTCTTTTGATGTTTAATATTGGGATCCTGTTTGTTTTGGGTGTTTGATGTTGGGATCCTGTTTGTCTTGGGTGTTTGATGTTGTGATCCTGTTTGTTTTGGGTGTTTGATATTGGCATCCTATTTGTTTTGGATGTTTGATATTGGGATCCTGTTTGTTTTGGGTGTTTGATATTGGGATCCTGTTTGCTTTGGATGTTTGATATTGGGATCCGGTTTGTTTTGGGTGTTTGATGTTGGGATCCTGTTTGTTTTGGGTGTTTGATGTTGGGAACCTGGTTTTTTTGGGTGTTTGATGTTGGGATTCTGTTTGTTTTGGGTGCTTGATATTGGGATTCTGTATGTTTTGGGTGTTTGATATTGGGATCCTGTTTGCTTTTGATGTATAATATTGGGATCCTGTTTGTTTTGGGTGTTTGATATTGGGATCCTGTTTGCTTTTGAAGTTTAATATTTGGATCCTGTTTGTCTTGGGTGTTTGATATTGGGATGCTGTTTGTTTTGGGTGTTTGATATTGGGATCCTGTTTGTTTTGGGTGTTTGATGTTGGGATCCTGTTTGTTTTGGATGTTTGATATTGGGATCCTGTTTGCTTTGGATGTTTGATATTGGGATCCTGTTTGTTTTGGGTGTTTGATGTTGGGATCCTGTTTGTTTTGGGTGTTTGATATTGGGATCCTGTTTGCTTTTGAAGTTTAATATTGGGATCCTGTTTGTCTTGGGTGTTTGATATTGGGATCCTGTTTGTCCTCGGTGTTTGATATTGGGATCCTGTTTGCTTTGGTTGTTTGATATTGGGATCCTGTTTGTTTTGGGTGTTTGATATTGGGATCCTGTTTGTTTTAGGTGTATGATATTGGGATCCTGTTTGTTTTGGGTGTTTGATATTGGGATCCTGTTTGCTTTTGATGTTTAATATTGGGATCCTGTTTGTCTTGGGTGTTTGATGTTGGGATCCTGTTTGCTTTTGATGTTTGATATTGGGACCCTGTTTGTCTTTTGATGTTTAATATTGGGATCCTGTTTGTTTTGGGTGTTTGATGTTGGGATCCTGTTTGTTTTGGGTGTTTGATATTGGCATCCTGTTTGTTTTGGATGTTTGATATTGGGATCCTGTTTGTTTTGGGTGTTTGATATTGGGATCCTGTTTGCTTTGGATGTTTGATATTGGGATCCGGTTTGTTTTGGGTGTTTGATGTTGGGATCCTGTTTGTTTTGGGTGTTTGATGTTGGGATCCTGGTTTTTTTGGGTGTTTGATGTTGGGATTCTGTTTGTTTTGGGTGCTTGATATTGGGATTCTGTATGTTTTGGGTGTTTGATATTGGGATCCTGTTTGCTTTTGATGTATAATATTGGGATGCTGTTTGTTTTGGGTGTTTGATATTGGGATCCTGTTTGCTTTTGAAGTTTAATATTTGGATCCTGTTTGTCTTGGGTGTTTGATATTGGGATGCTGTTTGTTTTGGGTGTTTGATATTGGGATCCTGTTTGGTTTGGGTATTTGATATTGGGATCCTGTTTGCTTTGGATGTTTGATATTGGGATCCCGTTTGTCCTCGGTGTTTGATATTGGGATCCTGTTTGCTATGGATGTTTGATATTGGGATCATGTTTGTTTTGGATGTATGATATTGGGATCCTGTTTGTTTTGGGTGTTTGATGTTGGGATCCTGTTTGTTTTGGATGTTTGATATTGGGATCCTGTTTGCTTTGGATGTTTGATATTGGGATCCTGTTTGTTTTGGGTGTTTGATGTTGGGATCCTGTTTGTTTTGGGTGTTTGATGTTGGGATCCTGTTTTTTAAGGTGTTTGATATTGGGATTCTGTTTGTTTTGGGTGTTTGATCTTGGGATCCTGTTTGCTTTTGATGTTTAATATTGGGATCCTGTTTGTTTTGGGTGTTTGATATTGGGATCCTGTTTGTTTTCGGTGTTTGATATTGGGATCCTGTTTGCTTTGGTTGTTTGATATTGGGATCCTGTTTGTTTTGGATGTTTAATATTGGTGTCCTGTTTGTTTTGGGTGTTTGATGTTGGGATCCTGTTTGTTTTGGGTGTTTGATATTGGGATCCTGTTTGTTTTGGGTGTTTGATATTGGGATCCTGTTTGTTTTGGATGTTTGATATTGGGATCCTGTTTGTTTTAGGTGTTTGATATTGGGATCCTGTTTGTTTTGGATGTTTGATATTGGGATCCTGTTTGCTTTGGATGTTTGATATTGGGATCCTGTTTGTTTTGGGTGTTTGATGTTGGGATCCTGTTTGTTTTGGGTGTTTGATGTTGGGATCCTGTTTTTTAAGGTGTTTGATGTTGGGATTCTGTTTGTTTTGGGTGTTTGATATTGGGATTCTGTTTGTTTTGGGTGTTTGATCTTGGGATCCTGTTTGCTTTTGATGTTTAATATTGGGATCCTGTTTGTTTTGGGTGTTTGATATTGGGATCCTGTTTGTTTTCGGTGTTTGATATTGGGATCCTGTTTGCTTTGGTTGTTTGATATTGGGATCCTGTTTGTTTTGGATGTTTGATATTGGGATCCTGTTTGTTTTAGGTGTTTGATATTGGGATCCTGTTTGTTTTGGGTGTTTGATATTGGGATTCTGTTTGTTTTAGGTGTTTGATATTGGGATCCTGTTTGTTTTGGATGTTTGATATTGGGATTCTGTTTGTTTTAGGTGTTTGATATTGGGATCCTGTATGTCTTGGGTGTATGATATTGGGATCCTGTTTGCTTTTGATGTTTAATATTGGGATCCTGTTTGTCTTGGGTGTTTGATGTTGGGATTATGTTTGTTTTGGGTGTTTGATATTGGGATTCTGTTTGTTTTGGGTGTTTGATATTGGGATCCTGTTTGTTTTGGTTGTTTGATATTGGGATTCTGTTTGTTTTGGGTGGTTGATATTGGCATCCTGTTTGTTTTGGATGTTTGATATTGGGATCCTGTTTGTTTTGGATGTTTGATATTGGGCTCCTGATTGCTTTGGATGTTTGATATTGGGATCCTGTTGGTTTTGGGTGTTTGATGATGGGATCCTGTTTGTTTTGGGTGTTTGATGTTGGGAACCTGTTTTTTTTGGGTGTTTGATGTTGGGATTCTGTTTGTTTTGGGTGTTTGATATTGGGATTCTGTTTGTTTTGGGTGTTTGATATTGGGATTCTGTTTGTTTTGGATGTTTGATAATGGGATCCTGTTTGTTTTGGGTGTTTGATGTTGGGATCCTGTTTGTTTTGGGTGTTTGATGTTGGGATCCTGTTTTTTAAGGTGTTTGATGTTGGGATTCTGTTTGTTTTGGGTGTTTGATATTGGGATTCTGTTTGTTTTGGGTGTTTGATCTTGGGATCCTGTTTGCTTTTGATGTTTAATATTGGGATCCTGTTTGTTTTGGGTGTTTGATATTGGGATCCTGTTTGTTTTCGGTGTTTGATATTGGGATCCTGTTTGCTTTGGTTGTTTGATATTGGGATCCTGTTTGTTTTGGATGTTTGATATTGGGATCCTGTTTGTTTTAGGTGTTTGATATTGGGATCCTGTTTGTTTTGGGTGTTTGATATTGGGATTCTGTTTGTTTTAGGTGTTTGATATTGGGATCCTGTATGTCTTGGGTGTATGATATTGGGATCCTGTTTGCTTTTGATGTTTAATATTGGGATCCTGTTTGTCTTGGGTGTTTGATGTTGGGATCCTGTTTGCTTTTGATGTTTAATATTGGGATCCTGTTTGTCTTGGGTGTTTGATGTTGGGAACCTGTTTGTCTTGGGTGTTTGATGTTGTGATCCTGTTTGTTTTGGGTGGTTGATATTGGCATCCTGTTTGTTTTGGATGTTTGATATTGGGATCCTGTTTGTTTTGGATGTTTGATATTGGGCTCCTGTTTGCTTTGGATGTTTGATATTGGGATCCTGTTGGTTTTGGGTGTTTGATGATGGGATCCTGTTTGTTTTGGGTGTTTGATGTTGGGATCCTGTTTTTTTTGGGTGTTTGATGTTGGGATTCTGTTTGTTTTGGGTGTTTGATATTGGGATTCTGTTTGTTTTGGGTGTTTGATATTGGGATCCTGTTTGTTTTGGTTGTTTGATATTGGGATCCTGTTTGTCCTCGGTGTTTGATATTGGGATCCTGTTTGCTTTGGATGTTTGATATTGGGATCCTGTTTGTTTTGGATGTTTGATATTGGGATCCTGTTTGTTTTGGGTGTTTGCTATTGGGATCCTGTTTGTTTTGGGTGTTTGATATTGGGATCCTGTTTGTTTTGGTTGTTTGATATTGGGATCCTGTTTGCTTTTGAAGTTTAATATTGGGATCCTGTTTGTCTTGGGTGTTTGATATTGGGATGCTGTTTGTTTTGGGTGTTTGATATTGGGATCCTGTTTGGTTTGGGTATTTGATGTTGGGATCCTGTTTTTTTTGGGTGTTTGATGTTGGGATTCTGTTTGTTTTGGGTGTTTGATATTGGGATTCTGTTTGTTTTGGGTGTTTGATATTGGGATCCTGTTTGTTTTGGTTGTTTGATATTGGGATCCTGTTTGTCCTCGGTGTTTGATATTGGGATCCTGTTTGCTTTGGATGTTTGATATTGGGATCCTGTTTGTTTTGGATGTTTGATATTGGGATCCTGTTTGTTTTGGGTGTTTGCTATTGGGATCCTGTTTGTTTTGGGTGTTTGATATTGGGATCCTGTTTGTTTTGGTTGTTTGATATTGGGATCCTGTTTGCTTTTGAAGTTTAATATTGGGATCCTGTTTGTCTTGGGTGTTTGATATTGGGATCCTGTTTGGTTTGGGTATTTGATGTTGGGATCCTGTTTGCTTTGGATGTTTGATATTGGGATCCTGTTTGTCCTCGGTGTTTGATATTGGGATTCTGTTTGTCTTGGGTGTTTGATATTGGGATGCTGTTTGTTTTGGGTGTTTGATATTGGGATCCTGTTTGTTTTGGTTGTTTGATATTGGGATCCTGTTTGCTTTTGAAGTTTAATATTGGGATCCTGTTTGTCTTGGGTGTTTGATATTGGGATCCTGTTTGTCCTCGGTGTTTGATATTGGGATTCTGTTTGTCTTGGGTGTTTGATATTGGGATGCTGTTTGTTTTGGGTGTTTGATATTGGGATCCTGTTTGGTTTGGGTATTTGATATTGGGATCCTGTTTGTTTTGGTTGTTTGATATTGGGATCCTGTTTGTCTTGGGTGTTTGATATTGGGATGCTGTTTGTTTTGGGTGTTTGATATTGGGATCCTGTTTGGTTTGGGTATTTGATGTTGGGATCCTGTTTGCTTTGGATGTTTGATATTGGGATCCTGTTTGTCCTCGGTGTTTGATATTGGGATCCTGTTTGCTATGGATGTTTGATATTGGGATCCTGTTTGTTTTGGATGTATGATATTGGGATCCTGTTTGTTTTGGGTGTTTGATGTTGGGATCCTTTTTGTTTTGGATGTTTGATATTGGGATCCTGTTTGCTTTGGATGTTTGATTTTGGGATCCTGTTTGTTTTGGGTGTTTGATGTTGGGATCCTGTTTGTTTTGGGTGTTTGATGTTGGGATCCTGTTAGTTTTGGATGTTTGATGTTGGGATCCTGTTTGTTTTGGGTGTTTGATGTTGGGATCCTGTTTTTTAAGGTGTTTGATGTTGGGATTCTGTTTGTTTTGGGTGTTTGATATTGGGATCCTGTTTGCTTTTGATGTTTAATATTGGGATCCTGTTTGTTTTGGGTGTTTGATATTGGGATCCTGTTTGCTTTGGTTGTTTGATATTGGGATCCTGTTTGTTTTGGATGTTTGATATTGGGATCCTGTTTGTTTTAGGTGTTTGATATTGGGATTCTGTTTGTTTTGGGTGTTTGATATTGGGATCCTGTTGCTTTTGATGTTTAATATTGGGATCCTGTTTGTTTTGGGTGTTTGATATTGGGATCCTGTTTGCTTTGGTTGTTTGATATTGGGATCCTGTTTGTTTTGGATGTTTGATATTGGGATCCTGTTTGTTTTAGGTGTTTGATATTGGGATCCTGTTTGTTTTGGGTGTTTGATATTGGGATCCTGTTTGTTTTAGGTGTTTGATATTGGGATCCTGTTTGTTTTGGATGTTTGATATTGGGATCCGGTTTGTTTTGGGTGTTTGATGTTGGGATCCTGTTTGTTTTGGGTGTTTGATGTTGGGATCCTGGTTTTTTTGGGTGTTTGATGGTGGGATTCTGTTTGTTTTGGTTGCTTGATATTGGGATTCTGTATGTTTTGGGTGTTTGATATTGGGATCCTGTTTGTTTTAGGTGTTTGATATTGGGATCCTGTTTGTTTTGGATGTTTGATATTGGGATCCGGTTTGTTTTGGGTGTTTGATGTTGGGATCCTGTTGGTTTTGGGTGTTTGATGATGGGATCCTGTTTGTTTTGGGTGTTTGATGTTGGGATCCTGTTTTTTTTGGGTGTTTGATGTTGGGATTCTGTTTGTTTTGGGTGTTTGATATTGGGATTCTCTTTGTTTTGGGTGTTTGATATTGGGATCCTGTTTGTTTGGGTTGTTTGATATTGGGATCCTGTTTGTCCTCGGTGTTTGATATTGGGATCCTGTTTGCTTTGGATGTTTGATATTGGGATCCTGTTTGTTTTGGATGTTTGATATTGGGATCCTGTTTGTTTTGGGTGTTTGCTATTGGGATCCTGTTTGTTTTGGGTGTTTGATATTGGGATCCTGTTTGTTTTGGTTGTTTGATATTGGGATCCTGTTTGCTTTTGAAGTTTAATATTGGGATCCTGTTTGTCTTGGGTGTTTGATATTGGGATGCTGTTTGTTTTGGGTGTTTGATATTGGGATCCTGTTTGGTTTGGGTATTTGATGTTGGGATCCTGTTTGCTTTGGATGTTTGATATTGGGATCCTGTTTGTCCTCGGTGTTTGATATTGGGATTCTGTTTGTCTTGGGTGTTTGATATTGGGATGCTGTTTGTTTTGGGTGTTTGATATTGGGATCCTGTTTGGTTTGGGTATTTGATATTGGGATCCTGTTTGTTTTGGTTGTTTGATATTGGGATCCTGTTTGATTTTGAAGTTTAATATTGGGATCCTGTTTGTCTTGGGTGTTTGATATTGGGATTCTGTTTGTTTTGGGTGTTTGCTATTGGGATCCTGTTTGGTTTGGGTATTTGATGTTGGGATCCTGTTTGCTTTGGATGTTTGATATTGGGATCCTGTTTGTCCTCGGTGTTTGATATTGGGATCCTGTTTGCTATGGATGTTTGATATTGGGATCCTGTTTGTTTTGGATGTATGATATTGGGATGCTGTTTGTTTTGGGTGTTTGATGTTGGGATCCTGTTTGCTTTTGATGTTTGATATTGGGATCCTGTTTGTTTTGGGTGTTTGATATTGGGATCCTGTTTGCTTTGGATGTTTGATATTGGGATCCTGTTTGTCTTGGGTGTTTGATGTTGGGATCCTGTTTGTTTTGGGTGTTTGATATTGGGATCCTGTTTGCTTTTGATGTTTAATATTGGGATCCTGTTTGTCTTGGGTGTTTGATATTGGCATCCTGTTTGCTTTGGATGTTTAATATTGGGATCCTGTTTGTTTTGGGTGTTTGATATTGGCATCCTGTTTGCTTTTGATGTTTAATATTGGGTTCCTGTTTGTTTTGGGTGTTTGATATTGGGATCCTTTTTTTTTGGTGGTTGATGTTGGGATTCTGTTTGTTTTGGGTGTTTGATATTGGGATCCTGATTTTTTTGGGTGTTTGATGTTGGGATTCTGTTTGTTATGGGTGTTTGATATTGGGATCCTGTTTGCTTTTGATGTTTAATATTGGGATTCTGTTTGTTTTGGGTGTTTGATATTGGGATCCTGTTTGCTTTTGATGTTTAATATTGGGATCCTGTTTGTCTTGGGTGTTTGATGTTGGGATCCTGTTTGTTTTGGGTGTTTGATATTGGGATCCTGTTTGTTTTGGGTGTCCGATATTGGCATCCTGTTTGCTTTGGATGTTTGATATTGGGATCCAGTTTGTTTTGGGTGTTTGATATTGGGATCCTGTTTGTTTTGAGTGTTTGATGTTGGGATCCTGTTTGTTTTGGATGTTTGATATTGGGATCCTGTTTGTTTTGGATGTTTGATATTGGGATCCTGTTTGTTTTGGGTGTTTGATATTGGGATTCTGTTTGTTTTAGCTGTTTGATATTGGGATCCTGTTTGTCTTGGGTGTATGATATTGGGATCCTGTTTGTTTTGGGTGTTTGATATTGGGATCCTGTTTGCTTTTGATATTTAATATTGGGATCCTGTTTGTTTTGGGTGTTTGATATTGGGATCCTGTTTGTTTTGGGTGTTTGATATTGGGATCCTGTTTGCTTTTGAAGTTTAATATTGGGATCCTGTTTGTCTTGGGTGTTTGATATTGGGATCCTGTTTGTCCTCGGTGTTTGATATTGGGATCCTGTTTGCTTTGGTTGTTTGATATTGGGATCCTGTTTGTTTTGGGTGTTTGAAATTGGGATCCTGTTTGTTTTAGGTGTATGATATTGGGATCCTGTTCATTTTGGGTGTTTGATATTGGGATCCTGTTTGCTTTTGATGTTTAATATTGGGATCCTGTTTGTCTTGGGTGTTTGATGTTGGGATCCTGTTTGCTTTTGATGTTTGATATTGGGACCCTGTTTGTCTTTTGATGTTTAATATTGGGATCCTGTTTGTTTTGGATGTTTAATATTGGGATCCTGTTTGTTTTGGGTGTTTGATATTGGCATCCTGTTTGCTTTTGATGTTTAATATTGGGTTCCTGTTTGTTTTGGGTGTTTGATATTGGCATCCTGTTTGTTTTGGATGTTTGATATTGGGATCCTGTTTGTTTTGGGTGTTTGATATTGGGATCCTGTTTGCTTTGGATGTTTGATATTGGGATCCGGTTTGTTTTGGGTGTTTGATGTTGGGATCCTGTTTGTTTTGGGTGTTTGATGTTGGGAACCTGGTTTTTTTGGGTGTTTGATGTTGGGATTCTGTTTGTTTTGGGTGCTTGATATTGGGATTCTGTATGTTTTGGGTGTTTGATATTGGGATCCTGTTTGCTTTTGATGTATAATATTGGGATCCTGTTTGTTTTGGGTGTTTGATATTGGGATCCTGTTTGCTTTTGAAGTTTAATATTTGGATCCTGTTTGTCTTGGGTGTTTGATATTGGGATCCTGTTCATTTTGGGTGTTTGATATTGGGATCCTGTTTGCTTTTGATGTTTAATATTGGGATCCTGTTTGTCTTGGGTGTTTGATGTTGGGATCCTGTTTGCCTTGGGTGTTTGATGTTGTGATCCTGTTTGTTTTGGGTGTTTGATATTGGCATCCTGTTTGTTTTGGATGTTTGATATTGGGATCCTGTTTGTTTTGGGTGTTTGATATTGGGATCCTGTTTGCTTTGGATGTTTGATATTGGGATCCGGTTTGTTTTGGGTGTTTGATGTTGGGATCCTGTTTGTTTTGGGTGTTTGATGTTGGGAACCTGGTTTTTTTGGGTGTTTGATGTTGGGATTCTGTTTGTTTTGGGTGCTTGATATTGGGATTCTGTATGTTTTGGGTGTTTGATATTGGGATCCTGTTTGCTTTTGATGTATAATATTGGGATCCTGTTTGTTTTGGGTGTTTGATATTGGGATCCTGTTTGCTTTTGAAGTTTAATATTTGGATCCTGTTTGTCTTGGGTGTTTGATATTGGGATGCTGTTTGTTTTGGGTGTTTGATATTGGGATCCTGTTTGTTTTGGGTGTTTGATGTTGGGATCCTGTTTGTTTTGGATGTTTGATATTGGGATCCTGTTTGCTTTGGATGTTTGATATTGGGATCCTGTTTGTTTTGGGTGTTTGATGTTGGGATCCTGTTTGTTTTGGGTGTTTGATATTGGGATCCTGTTTGCTTTTGAAGTTTAATATTGGGATCCTGTTTGTCTTGGGTGTTTGATATTGGGATCCTGTTTGTCCTCGGTGTTTGATATTGGGATCCTGTTTGCTTTGGTTGTTTGATATTGGGATCCTGTTTGTTTTGGGTGTTTGATATTGGGATCCTGTTTGTTTTAGGTGTATGATATTGGGATCCTGTTTGTTTTGGGTGTTTGATATTGGGATCCTGTTTGCTTTTGATGTTTGATATTGGGATCCTGTTTGTCTTGGGTGTTTGATGTTGGGATCCTGTTTGCTTTTGATGTTTAATATTGGGATCCTGTTTGTCTTGGGTGTTTGATGTTGGGATCCTGTTTGCTTTTGATGTTTGATATTGGGACCCTGTTTGTCTTTTGATGTTTAATATTGGGATCCTGTTTGTTTTGGGTGTTTGATGTTGGGATCCTGTTTGTCTTGGGTGTTTGATGTTGTGATCCTGTTTGTTTTGGGTGTTTGATATTGGCATCCTGTTTGTTTTGGATGTTTGATATTGGGATCCTGTTTGTTTTGGGTGTTTGATATTGGGATCCTGTTTGCTTTGGATGTTTGATATTGGGATCCGGTTTGTTTTGGGTGTTTGATGTTGGGATCCTGTTTGTTTTGGGTGTTTGATGTTGGGATCCTGGTTTTTTTGGGTGTTTGATGTTGGGATTCTGTTTGTTTTGGGTGCTTGATATTGGGATTCTGTATGTTTTGGGTGTTTGATATTGGGATCCTGTTTGCTTTTGATGTATAATATTGGGATGCTGTTTGTTTTGGGTGTTTGATATTGGGATCCTGTTTGCTTTTGAAGTTTAATATTTGGATCCTGTTTGTCTTGGGTGTTTGATATTGGGATGCTGTTTGTTTTGGGTGTTTGATATTGGGATCCTGTTTGGTTTGGGTATTTGATATTGGGATCCTGTTTGCTTTGGATGTTTGATATTGGGATCCCGTTTGTCCTCGGTGTTTGATATTGGGATCCTGTTTGCTATGGATGTTTGATATTGGGATCATGTTTGTTTTGGATGTATGATATTGGGATCCTGTTTGTTTTGGGTGTTTGATGTTGGGATCCTGTTTGTTTTGGATGTTTGATATTGGGATCCTGTTTGCTTTGGATGTTTGATATTGGGATCCTGTTTGTTTTGGGTGTTTGATGTTGGGATCCTGTTTGTTTTGGGTGTTTGATGTTGGGATCCTGTTTTTTAAGGTGTTTGATGTTGGGATTCTGTTTGTTTTGGGTGTTTGATATTGGGATTCTGTTTGTTTTGGGTGTTTGATCTTGGGATCCTGTTTGCTTTTGATGTTTAATATTGGGATCCTGTTTGTTTTGGGTGTTTGATATTGGGATCCTGTTTGTTTTCGGTGTTTGATATTGGGATCCTGTTTGCTTTGGTTGTTTGATATTGGGATCCTGTTTGTTTTGGATGTTTAATATTGGTGTCCTGTTTGTTTTGGGTGTTTGATGTTGGGATCCTGTTTGTTTTGGGTGTTTGATATTGGGATCCTGTTTGTTTTGGGTGTTTGATATTGGGATCCTGTTTGTTTTGGATGTTTGATATTGGGATCCTGTTTGTTTTGGATGTTTGATATTGGGATCCTGTTTGCTTTGGATGTTTGATATTGGGATCCTGTTTGTTTTGGGTGTTTGATGTTGGGATCCTGTTTGTTTTGGGTGTTTGATGTTGGGATCCTGTTTTTTAAGGTGTTTGATGTTGGGATTCTGTTTGTTTTGGGTGTTTGATATTGGGATTCTGTTTGTTTTGGGTGTTTGATCTTGGGATCCTGTTTGCTTTTGATGTTTAATATTGGGATCCTGTTTGTTTTGGGTGTTTGATATTGGGATCCTGTTTGTTTTCGGTGTTTGATATTGGGATCCTGTTTGCTTTGGTTGTTTGATATTGGGATCCTGTTTGTTTTGGATGTTTGATATTGGGATCCTGTTTGTTTTAGGTGTTTGATATTGGGATCCTGTTTGTTTTGGGTGTTTGATATTGGGATTCTGTTTGTTTTAGGTGTTTGATATTGGGATCCTGTTTGTTTTGGATGTTTGATATTGGGATTCTGTTTGTTTTAGGTGTTTGATATTGGGATCCTGTATGTCTTGGGTGTATGATATTGGGATCCTGTTTGCTTTTGATGTTTAATATTGGGATCCTGTTTGTCTTGGGTGTTTGATGTTGGGATTATGTTTGTTTTGGGTGTTTGATATTGGGATTCTGTTTGTTTTGGGTGTTTGATATTGGGATCCTGTTTGTTTTGGTTGTTTGATATTGGGATTCTGTTTGTTTTGGGTGGTTGATATTGGCATCCTGTTTGTTTTGGATGTTTGATATTGGGATCCTGTTTGTTTTGGATGTTTGATATTGGGCTCCTGATTGCTTTGGATGTTTGATATTGGGATCCTGTTGGTTTTGGGTGTTTGATGATGGGATCCTGTTTGTTTTGGGTGTTTGATGTTGGGAACCTGTTTTTTTTGGGTGTTTGATGTTGGGATTCTGTTTGTTTTGGGTGTTTGATATTGGGATTCTGTTTGTTTTGGGTGTTTGATATTGGGATTCTGTTTGTTTTGGATGTTTGATAATGGGATCCTGTTTGTTTTGGGTGTTTGATGTTGGGATCCTGTTTGTTTTGGGTGTTTGATGTTGGGATCCTGTTTTTTAAGGTGTTTGATGTTGGGATTCTGTTTGTTTTGGGTGTTTGATATTGGGATTCTGTTTGTTTTGGGTGTTTGATCTTGGGATCCTGTTTGCTTTTGATGTTTAATATTGGGATCCTGTTTGTTTTGGGTGTTTGATATTGGGATCCTGTTTGTTTTCGGTGTTTGATATTGGGATCCTGTTTGCTTTGGTTGTTTGATATTGGGATCCTGTTTGTTTTGGATGTTTGATATTGGGATCCTGTTTGTTTTAGGTGTTTGATATTGGGATCCTGTTTGTTTTGGGTGTTTGATATTGGGATTCTGTTTGTTTTAGGTGTTTGATATTGGGATCCTGTATGTCTTGGGTGTATGATATTGGGATCCTGTTTGCTTTTGATGTTTAATATTGGGATCCTGTTTGTCTTGGGTGTTTGATGTTGGGATCCTGTTTGCTTTTGATGTTTAATATTGGGATCCTGTTTGTCTTGGGTGTTTGATGTTGGGAACCTGTTTGTCTTGGGTGTTTGATGTTGTGATCCTGTTTGTTTTGGGTGGTTGATATTGGCATCCTGTTTGTTTTGGATGTTTGATATTGGGATCCTGTTTGTTTTGGATGTTTGATATTGGGCTCCTGTTTGCTTTGGATGTTTGATATTGGGATCCTGTTGGTTTTGGGTGTTTGATGATGGGATCCTGTTTGTTTTGGGTGTTTGATGTTGGGATCCTGTTTTTTTTGGGTGTTTGATGTTGGGATTCTGTTTGTTTTGGGTGTTTGATATTGGGATTCTGTTTGTTTTGGGTGTTTGATATTGGGATCCTGTTTGTTTTGGTTGTTTGATATTGGGATCCTGTTTGTCCTCGGTGTTTGATATTGGGATCCTGTTTGCTTTGGATGTTTGATATTGGGATCCTGTTTGTTTTGGATGTTTGATATTGGGATCCTGTTTGTTTTGGGTGTTTGCTATTGGGATCCTGTTTGTTTTGGGTGTTTGATATTGGGATCCTGTTTGCTTTTGAAGTTTAATATTGGGATCCTGTTTGTCTTGGGTGTTTGATATTGGGATGCTGTTTGTTTTGGGTGTTTGATATTGGGATCCTGTTTGGTTTGGGTATTTGATGTTGGGATCCTGTTTTTTTTGGGTGTTTGATGTTGGGATTCTGTTTGTTTTGGGTGTTTGATATTGGGATTCTGTTTGTTTTGGGTGTTTGATATTGGGATCCTGTTTGTTTTGGTTGTTTGATATTGGGATCCTGTTTGTCCTCGGTGTTTGATATTGGGATCCTGTTTGCTTTGGATGTTTGATATTGGGATCCTGTTTGTTTTGGATGTTTGATATTGGGATCCTGTTTGTTTTGGGTGTTTGCTATTGGGATCCTGTTTGTTTTGGGTGTTTGATATTGGGATCCTGTTTGTTTTGGTTGTTTGATATTGGGATCCTGTTTGCTTTTGAAGTTTAATATTGGGATCCTGTTTGTCTTGGGTGTTTGATATTGGGATCCTGTTTGGTTTGGGTATTTGATGTTGGGATCCTGTTTGCTTTGGATGTTTGATATTGGGATCCTGTTTGTCCTCGGTGTTTGATATTGGGATTCTGTTTGTCTTGGGTGTTTGATATTGGGATGCTGTTTGTTTTGGGTGTTTGATATTGGGATCCTGTTTGTTTTGGTTGTTTGATATTGGGATCCTGTTTGCTTTTGAAGTTTAATATTGGGATCCTGTTTGTCTTGGGTGTTTGATGTTGGGATCCTGTTTGGTTTGGGTATTTGATGTTGGGATCCTGTTTGCTTTGGATGTTTGATATTGGGATCCTGTTTGTCCTCGGTGTTTGATATTGGGATTCTGTTTGTCTTGGGTGTTTGATATTGGGATGCTGTTTGTTTTGGGTGTTTGATATTGGGATCCTGTTTGGTTTGGGTATTTGATATTGGGATCCTGTTTGTTTTGGTTGTTTGATATTGGGATCCTGTTTGCTTTTGAAGTTTAATATTGGGATCCTGTTTGTCTTGGGTGTTTGATATTGGGATGCTGTTTGTTTTGGGTGTTTGATATTGGGATCCTGTTTGGTTTGGGTATTTGATGTTGGGATCCTGTTTGCTTTGGATGTTTGATATTGGGATCCTGTTTGTCCTCGGTGTTTGATATTGGGATCCTGTTTGCTATGGATGTTTGATATTGGGATCCTGTTTGTTTTGGATGTATGATATTGGGATCCTGTTTGTTTTGGGTGTTTGATGTTGGGATCCTGTTTGTTTTGGATGTTTGATATTGGGATCCTGTTTGCTTTGGATGTTTGATTTTGGGATCCTGTTTGTTTTGGGTGTTTGATGTTGGGATCCTGTTTGTTTTGGGTGTTTGATGTTGGGATCCTGTTAGTTTTGGATGTTTGATGTTGGGATCCTGTTTGTTTTGGGTGTTTGATGTTGGGATCCTGTTTTTTAAGGTGTTTGATGTTGGGATTCTGTTTGTTTTGGGTGTTTGATATTGGGATCCTGTTTGCTTTTGATGTTTAATATTGGGATCCTGTTTGTTTTGGGTGTTTGATATTGGGATCCTGTTTGCTTTGGTTGTTTGATATTGGGATCCTGTTTGTTTTGGATGTTTGATATTGGGATCCTGTTTGTTTTAGGTGTTTGATATTGGGATTCTGTTTGTTTTGGGTGTTTGATATTGGGATCCTGTTTGCTTTTGATGTTTAATATTGGGATCCTGTTTGTTTTGGGTGTTTGATATTGGGATCCTGTTTGCTTTGGTTGTTTGATATTGGGATCCTGTTTGTTTTGGATGTTTGATATTGGGATCCTGTTTGTTTTAGGTGTTTGATATTGGGATCCTGTTTGTTTTGGGTGTTTGATATTGGGATCCTGTTTGTTTTAGGTGTTTGATATTGGGATCCTGTTTGTTTTGGATGTTTGATATTGGGATCCGGTTTGTTTTGGGTGTTTGATGTTGGGATCCTGTTTGTTTTGGGTGTTTGATGTTGGGATCCTGGTTTTTTTGGGTGTTTGATGGTGGGATTCTGTTTGTTTTGGTTGCTTGATATTGGGATTCTGTATGTTTTGGGTGTTTGATATTGGGATCCTGTTTGCTTTTGAAGTTTAATATTGGGATCCTGTTTGTCTTGGGTGTTTGATATTGGGATGCTGTTTGTTTTGGGTGTTTGATATTGGGATCCTGTTTGGTTTGGGTATTTGATGTTGGGATCCTGTTTGTCCTCGGTGTTTGATATTGGGGTCCTGTTTGCTATGGATGTTTGATATTGGGATCCTGTTTGTTTTGGATGTATGATATTGGGATCCTGTTTGTTTTGGGTGTTTGATGTTGGGATCCTGTTTGTTTTGAATGTTTGATATTGGGATCCTGTTTGTCCTCGGTGTTTGATATTGGGGTCCTGTTTGCTTTGGATGTTTGATATTGGGATCCTGTTTGTCCTCGGTGTTTGATATTGGGGTCCTGTTTGCTATGGATGTTTGATATTGGGATCCTGTTTGTTTTGGGTGTTTGATGTTGGGATCCTGTTTGTTTTGGATGTTTGATATTGGGATCCTGTTTGCTTTGGATGTTTGATATTGGGATCCTGTTTGTCCTCGGTGTTTGATATTGGGGTCCTGTTTGCTATGGATGTTTGATATTGGGATCCTGTTTGTCCTCGGTGTTTGATATTGGGGTCCTGTTTGCTTTGGATGTTTGATATTGGGATCCTGTTTGTCCTCGGTGTTTGATATTGGGGTCCTGTTTGCTATGGATGTTTGATATTGGGATCCTGTTTGTTTTGGGTGTTTGATGTTGGGATCCTGTTTGTTTTGGATGTTTGATATTGGGATCCTGTTTGCTTTGGATGTTTGATATTGGGATCCTGTTTGTTTTGGGTGTTTGATGTTGGGATCCTGTTTGTTTTGGGTGTTTGATGTTGGGATCCTGTTTTTTAAGGTGTTTGATGTTGGGATTCTGTTTGTTTTGGGTGTTTGATATTGGGATTCTGTTTGTTTTGGGTGTTTGATATTGGGATCCTGTTTGCTTTTGATGTTTAATATTGGGATCCTGTTTGTTTTGGGTGTTTGATATTGGGATCCTGTTTGTTTTCGGTGTTTGATATTGGGATCCTGTTTGCTTTGGTTGTTTGATATTGGGATCCTGTTTGTTTTGGATGTTTGATATTGGGATCCTGTTTGTTTTAGGTGTTTGATATTGGGATCCTGTTTGTTTTGGGTGTTTGATATTGGGATTCTGTTTGTTTTAGGTGTTTGATATTGGGATCCTGTATGTCTTGGGTGTATGATATTGGGATCCTGTTTGCTTTTGATGTTTAATATTGGGATCCTGTTTGTCTTGGGTGTTTGATGTTGGGATCCTGTTTGCTTTTGATGTTTAATATTGGGATCCTGTTTGTCTTGGGTGTTTGATGTTGGGAACCTGTTTGTCTTGGGTGTTTGATGTTGTGATCCTGTTTGTTTTGGGTGGTTGATATTGGCATCCTGTTTGTTTTGGATGTTTGATATTGGGATCCTGTTTGTTTTGGATGTTTGATATTGGGCTCCTGTTTGCTTTGGATGTTTGATATTGGGATCCTGTTGGTTTTGGGTGTTTGATGATGGGATCCTGTTTGTTTTGGGTGTTTGATGTTGGGATCCTGTTTTTTTTGGGTGTTTGATGTTGGGATTCTGTTTGTTTTGGGTGTTTGATATTGGGATTCTGTTTGTTTTGGGTGTTTGATATTGGGATCCTGTTTGTTTTGGTTGTTTGATATTGGGATCCTGTTTGTCCTCGGTGTTTGATATTGGGATCCTGTTTGCTTTGGATGTTTGATATTGGGATCCTGTTTGTTTTGGATGTTTGATATTGGGATCCTGTTTGTTTTGGGTGTTTGCTATTGGGATCCTGTTTGTTTTGGGTGTTTGATATTGGGATCCTGTTTGTTTTGGTTGTTTGATATTGGGATCCTGTTTGCTTTTGAAGTTTAATATTGGGATCCTGTTTGTCTTGGGTGTTTGATATTGGGATGCTGTTTGTTTTGGGTGTTTGATATTGGGATCCTGTTTGGTTTGGGTATTTGATGTTGGGATCCTGTTTGCTTTGGATGTTTGATATTGGGATCCTGTTTGTCCTCGGTGTTTGATATTGGGATTCTGTTTGTCTTGGGTGTTTGATATTGGGATGCTGTTTGTTTTGGGTGTTTGATATTGGGATCCTGTTTGGTTTGGGTATTTGATATTGGGATCCTGTTTGTTTTGGTTGTTTGATATTGGGATCCTGTTTGCTTTTGAAGTTTAATATTGGGATCCTGTTTGTCTTGGGTGTTTGATATTGGGATGCTGTTTGTTTTGGGTGTTTGATATTGGGATCCTGTTTGGTTTGGGTATTTGATATTGGGATCCTGTTTGTTTTGGTTGTTTGATATTGGGATCCTGTTTGCTTTTGAAGTTTAATATTGGGATCCTGTTTGTCTTGGGTGTTTGATATTGGGATGCTGTTTGTTTTGGGTGTTTAATATTGGGATCCTGTTTGTCTTGGGTGTTTGATATTGGGATGCTGTTTGTTTTGGGTGTTTGATATTGGGATCCTGTTTGGTTTGGGTATTTGATATTGGGATCCTGTTTGTTTTGGTTGTTTGATATTGGGATCCTGTTTGCTTTTGAAGTTTAATATTGGGATCCTGTTTGTCTTGGGTGTTTGATATTGGGATCCTGTTTGGTTTGGGTATTTGATGTTGGGATCCTGTTTGCTTTGGATGTTTGATATTGGGATCCTGTTTGTCCTCGGTGTTTGATATTGGGATCCTGTTTGTTTTGGATGTATGATATTGGGATCCTGTTTGTTTTGGGTGTTTGATGTTGGGATCCTGTTTGTTTTGGATGTTTGATATTGGGATCCTGTTTGCTTTGGATGTTTGATTTTGGGATCCTGTTTGTTTTGGGTGTTTGATGTTGGGATCCTGTTTGTTTTGGGTGTTTGATGTTGGGATCCTGTTAGTTTTGGATGTTTGATGTTGGGATCCTGTTTGTTTTGGGTGTTTGATGTTGGGATCCTGTTTTTTAAGGTGTTTGATGTTGGGATTCTGTTTGTTTTGGGTGTTTGATATTGGGATTCTGTTTGTTTTGGGTGTTTGATATTGGGATCCTGTTTGCTTTGGTTGTTTGATATTGGGATCCTGTTTGTTTTGGATGTTTGATATTGGGATCCTGTTTGTTTTAGGTGTTTGATATTGGGATCCTGTTTGTTTTGGGTGTTTGATATTGGGATTCTGTTTGTTTTAGGTGTTTGATATTGGGATATTGTATGTCTTGGGTGTATGATATTGGGATCCTGTTTGCTTTTGATGTTTAATATTGGGATCCTGTTTGTCTTGGGTGTTTGATGTTGGGATCCTGTTTGCTTTTGATGTTTAATATTGGGATCCTGTTTGTCTTGGGGTGTTTGATGTTGGGATCCTGTTTGTCTTGGGTGTTTGATGTTGTGATCCTGTTTGTTTTGGGTGGTTGATATTGGCATCCTGTTTGTTTTGGATGTTTGATATTGGGATCCTGTTTGTTTTGGATGTTTGATATTGGGCTCCTGTTTGCTTTGGATGTTTGATATTGGGATCCTGTTGGTTTTGGGTGTTTGATGATGGGATCCTGTTTGTTTTGGGTGTTTGATGTTGGGATCCTGTTTTTTTTGGGTGTTTGATGTTGGGATTCTGTTTGTTTTGGGTGTTTGATATTGGGATTCTGTTTGTTTTGGGTGTTTGATATTGGGATCCTGTTTGTTTTGGTTGTTTGATGTTGGGATCCTGTTTGTCTTGGGTGTTTGATATTGGGATGCTGTTTGTTTTGGGTGTTTGATATTGGGATCCTGTTTGGTTTGGGTATTTGATGTTGGGATCCTGTTTGCTTTGGATGTTTGATATTGGGATCCTGTTTGTCCTCGGTGTTTGATATTGGGATTCTGTTTGTCTTGGGTGTTTGATATTAGGATGCTGTTTGTTTTGGGTGTTTGATATTGGGATCCTGTTTGGTTTGGGTATTTGATATTGGGATCCTGTTTGTTTTGGTTGTTTGATATTGGGATCCTGTTTGCTTTTGAAGTTTAATATTGGGATCCTGTTTGTCTTGGGTGTTTGATATTGGGATGCTGTTTGTTTTGGGTGTTTGATATTGGGATCCTGTTTGGTTTGGGTATTTGATATTGGGATCCTGTTTGTTTTGGGTGTTTGATGTTGGGATCCTGTTTGTTTTGGGTGTTTGATGTTGGGATCCTGTTTTTTAAGGTGTTTAATGCTGGGATTCTGTTTGTTTTGGGTGTTTGATATTGGGATTCTGTTTGTTTTGGGTGTTTGATATTGGGATCCTGTTTGCTTTTGATGTTTAATATTGGGATCCTGTTTGTTTTGGGTGTTTGATATTGGGATCCTGTTTGTTTTGGGTGTTTGATATTGGGATCCTGTTTGCTTTGGTTGTTTGATATTGGCATCCTGTTTGTTTTGGATGTTTGATATTGGGATCCTGTTTGTTTTAGGTGTTTGATATTGGGATCCTGTTTGTTTTGGGTGTTTGATATTGGGATTCTGTTTGTTTTAGGTGTTTGATATTGGGATCCTGTATGTCTTGGGTGTATGATATTGGGATCCTGTTTGCTTTTGATGTTTAATATTGGGATCCTGTTTGTCTTGGGTGTTTGATGTTGGGATCCTGTTTGCTTTTGATGTTTAATATTGGGATCCTGTTTGTCTTGGGTGTTTGATGTTGGGATCCTGTTTGTCTTGGGTGTTTGATGTTGTGATCCTGTTTGTTTTGGGTGGTTGATATTGGCATCCTGTTTGTTTTGGATGTTTGATATTGGGCTCCTGTTTGCTTTGGATGTTTGATATTGGGATCCTGTTGGTTTTGGGTGTTTGATGATGGGATCCTGTTTGTTTTGGGTGTTTGATGTTGGGATCCTGTTTTTTTTGGGTGTTTGATGTTGGGATTCTGTTTGTTTTGGGTGTTTGATATTGGGATTCTGTTTGTTTTGGGTGTTTGATATTGGGATCCTGTTTGTTTTGGTTGTTTGATATTGGGATCCTGTTTGCTTTTGAAGTTTAATATTGGGATCCTGTTTGTCTTGGGTGTTTGATATTGGGATGCTGTTTGTTTTGGGTGTTTGATATTGGGATCCTGTTTGGTTTGGGTATTTGATGTTGGGATCCTGTTTGCTTTGGATGTTTGATATTGGGATCCTGTTTGTCCTCGGTGTTTGATATTGGGATCCTGTTTGCTTTGGATGTTTGATATTGGGATCCTGTTTGTTTTGGGTGTTTGCTATTGGGATCCTGTTTGTTTTGGGTGTTTGATATTGGGATCCTGTTTGTTTTGGTTGTTTGATATTGGGATCCTGTTTGCTTTTGAAGTTTAATATTGGGATCCTGTTTGTCTTGGGTGTTTGATATTGGGATGCTGTTTGTTTTGGGTGGTTGATATTGGGATCCTGTTTGGTTTGGGTATTTGATGTTGGGATCCTGTTTGCTTTGGATGTTTGATATTGGGATCCTGTTTGTCCTCGGTGTTTGATATTGGGATCCTGTTTGCTTTGGATGTTTGATATTGGGATCCTGTTTGTTTTGGATGTTTGATATTGGGATCCTGTGTGTTTTAGGTGTTTGATATTGGGTTCCTGTTTGTTTTGTGTGTTTGATATTGGGATCCTGTTTGCTTTTGATGTTTAATATTGGGATCCTGTTTGTCTTGGGCGTATGTTATTTGGATCCTGTTTCCTTTTTAGTTTAATATTGGGATCCTGTTTGTCTTGGGTTTTTGATGTTGGGATCCTGTTTGCTTTTGATATTTAATATTGGGATCCTGTTTGTCTTGGGTGTTTGATGTTGGGATCCTGTTTGTTTTGGGTGATTGATATTGGGATCCTGTTTGCTTTTGATGTTTGATATTGGGATCCTGTTTGTCTTGGGTGTTCAATGTTGGGAGCTTGTTTGCTTTTGATTTTTAATATTGGGATCCTGTTTTTCTTGGGTGTTTGAAGATGGGATCCTGTTTGCTTTTGATGTTTAATATTGGGATCCTGTTTGTCTTGGGTGTTTGATGTTGTGATCCTGTTTGTTTTGGGTGTTTGATATTGGCATCCTCTTTGTTTTGGATGTTTGATTATGGGATTCTGTTTGTTTTGGGTGTTTGAAATTTGGATCCTGTTTGTTTTGGGTGTTTGATATTGGGATCCTGTTTGCTTTGGATGTTTGATATTGGGATCCTGTTTGTTTTGGGTGTTTGATGTTGGGATCCTGTTTGTTTTGGGTGTTTGATGTTGGGATCCTGTTTTTTGGGGTGATTGATGTTGGGATTCTTTTTGTTTTGGGTGTTTGATATTGGGATTCTGTTTGTTTTGTGTGTTTGATATTGGGATCCTGTTTGCTTTTGATGTTTTATATTGGGATCCTGTTTGTTTTGGGTGTTTGATATTGGGATCCTGTTTGTTTTGGGTGTTTGATATTGGGATCCTGTTTGCTTTTGAAGTTTAATATTGGGATCCTGTTTGTCTATGGTGTTTGATATTGGGATCCAGTTTGGTTTGGGTATTTGATGTTGGGATCCTGTTTGCTTTGTATGTTTGATATTGGGATGCTGTTTGTTTTGGATGTTTGATATTGGGATCCTGTTTGGTTTGGGTATTTGATGTTGGGATCCTGTTTGCTTTGGATGTTTGATATTGGGATCCTGTTTGTTTTGGATGTTTGATATTGGGATCCTGTTTGTTTTGGGTGTTTGATATTGGGATCCTGTTTGTTTTGGGTGTTTGATATTGGGATCCTGTTTGTTTTGGGTGTTTGATGTTGGGATCCTGTTTGCTTTGTATGTTTGATATTGGGATGCTGTTTGTTTTGGATGTTTGATATTGGGATCCTGTTTGTTTTGGGTGTTTGATATTGGGATCCTGTTTGTTTTGGGTGTTTGATATTGGGATCCTGTTTGTTTTGGGTGTTTGATATTGGGATCCTGTTTGTTTTGGGTGTTTGATATTGGGATCCTGTTTGTTTTGGATGTTTGATATTGGGATCCTGTTTGTTTTGGGTGTTTGATATTGGGATCCTGTTTGTTTTGGGTGTTTGATATTGGGATCCTGTTTGTTTTGGGTGTTTGATATTGGGATCCTGTTTGTTTTGGATGTTTGATATTGGGATCCTGTTTGTTTTGGGTGTTTGATATTGGGATCCTGTTTGTTTTGGGTGTTTGATATTGGGATCCTGTTTGTTTTGGATGTTTGATATTGGGATCCTGTTTGTTTTGGGTGTTTGATATTGGGATGCTGTTTGTTTTGGATGTTTGATATTGGGATCCTGTTTGTTTTGGGTGTTTGATATTGGGATCCTGTTTGTTTTGGGTGTTTGATATTGGGATCCTGTTTGTTTTGGATGTTTGATATTGGGATCCTGTTTGTTTTGGGTGTTTGATATTGGGATCCTGTTTGTTTTGGGTGTTTGATGTTGGGATCCTGTGTGTTTTAGGTGTTTGATATTGGGTTCCTGTTTGTTTTGGGTGTTTGATATTGGGATCCTGTTTGTTTTGGGTGTTTGATATTGGGATCCTGTTTGCTTTTGAAGTTTAATATTGGGATCCTGTTTTTCTATGGTGTTTGATATTGGGATCCAGTTTGGTTTGGGTATTTGATGTTGGGATCCTGTTTGCTTTGGATGTTTGATATTGGGATCCTGTTTGTTTTGGGTGTTTGATGTTGGGATCCTGTCTGTTTTGGGTGTTTGATGTTGGGATCCTGTTTTTTGGGGTGATTGATGTTGGGATTCTGTTTGTTTTGGGTGTTTGATATTGGGATTCTGTTTGTTTTGGGTGTTTGATATTGGGATCCTGTTTGCTTTTGATGTTTTATATTGGGATCCTGTTTGTTTTGGGTGGTTGATATTGGGATCCTGTTTGTTTTGAGTGTTTGATATTGGGATCCTGTTTGCTTTTGAAGTTTAATATTGGGATCCTGTTTGTCTATGGTGTTTGATATTGGGATCCTGTTTGGTTTGGGTATTTGATGTTGGGATCCTGTTTGCTTTGGATGTTTGATATTGGGATGCTGTTTGTTTTGGGTGTTTGATATTGGGATCCAGTTTTGTTTGGGTATTTGATGTTGGCATCCTGCTTGCTTTGGATGTTTGATATTGGGATGCTGTTTGTTTTGGGTGTTTGATATTGGGATCCTGTTTGGTTTGGGTATTTGATGTTGGGATCCTGTTTGCTTTGGATGTTTGATATTGGGATCCTGTTTGTCCTCGGTGTTTGATATTGGGATGCTGTTTGCTTTGGATGTTTGATATTGGGATCCTGTTTGTTTTGGATGTTTGATATTGGGATCCTGTTTGTTTTGCGTGTTTGATATTGGGATCCTGTTTGTTTTGGGTGTTTGATATTGGGATCCTGTGTGTTTTAGGTGTTTGATATTGGGTTCCTGTTTGTTTTGGGTGTTTGATATTGTGATCCTGTTTGCTTTTGATGTTTAATATTGGGATCCTGTTTGTCTTGGGCGTATTTTATTGGGATCCTGTTTGCTTTTTAGTTTAATATTGGGATCCTGTTTGTCTTGGGTGTTTGATGTTGGGATCCTGTTTGTTTTGGGTGATTGATATTGGGATCCTGTTTGCTTTTGATGTTTGATATTGCGATCCTGTTTGTCTTTGGTGTTTAATGTTGGGATCTTGTTTGATTTTGATTTTTAATATTGGGATCCTGTTTGTCTTGCGTGTTAGATCTTGGGATCCTGTTTGTCTTGGGTGTTTGATGTTGTGATCCTGTTTGTTTTGGGTGTTTGATATTGGCATCCTGTTTGTTTTGGATGTTTGATATTGGGATTCTGTTTGTTTTGGGTGTTTGATATTTGGATCCTGTTTGTTTTGGGTGTTTGATGTTGGGATCCTGTTTGTTTTGGATGTTTGATATTGGGATCCTGTTTGCTTTGGATGTTTGATATTGGGATCCTGTTTGTTTTGGGTGTTTGATGTTGGGATCCTGTTTGTTTTGGGTGTTTGATGTTGGGATCCTGTTTTTTGGGGTGATTGATGTTGGGATTCTGTTTGTTTTGGGTGTTTGATATTGGGATTCTGTTTGTTTTGGGTGTTTGATATTGGGATCCTCTTTGCTTTTGATGTTTTATATTGGGATCCTGTTTGTTTTGGGTGTTTGATATTGGGATCCTGTTTGCTTTTGAAGTTTAATATTGGGATCCTATTTGTCTATGGTGTTTGATATTGGGATCCAGTTTGGTTTGGGTATTTGATGTTGGGATCCTGTTTGCTTTGGATGTTTGATATTGGGATGCTGTTTGTTTTGGGTGTTTGATATTGGGATCCAGTTTGGTTTGGGTATTTGATGTTGGCATCCTGTTTGCTTTGGATGTTTGATAGTGGGATCCTGTATGTTTTAGGTGTTTGATATTGGGATCCTGTTTGTTTTGGGTATTTGATATTGGGATCCTGTTTGATTTAGATGTTTGATATTGGGATGCTGTTTGTTTTGGGTGTTTGATATTGGGATCCAGTTTGGTTTGGGTATTTGATGTTGGGATCCTGATTGCTTTGGATGTTTGATATTAGGATCCTGTTTGTTTTGGATGTTTGATATTGGGATCCTGTTTGTTTTAGTTGTTTGATCTTGGGATCCTGTTTGCTTTTGATGTTTTATATTGGGATCTTGTTAGTCTTGGGTGTTTGATGTTGGGATCCTGTTTGTTTTGGGTGTTTGATATTGGGATCCTGTTTGTCCTGGGTGTCTGGTATTGGCATCCTGTTTGCTTTGGATGTTTGATATTGGGATCTTGTTTGTTTTGGGTGTTTGATGTTAGGATCCTGTTTGCTTTGGAAGTTTGATATTGGGATCCAGTTTGTCCTGGGTGCTTGATATTGGGATCCTGTTTGTCTTGGATGTTTGAAATTGGGATCCTGTTTATCTTGGCTGTTTAATATTGGGATCCTGTTTGTCCTCGGTGTTTGAAATTGGGATCCAGTTTGTCTTGGCTGTTTGATATTGGGATCCTGTTTGTTTTGGGTGTTTGATATTGGGATCCTGTTT